>NC_139771.1:17909243-17991743 GCF_965231275.1 Zosterops lateralis
TTATATTACAATGCTATTTCTACAGGGTTACTTTCGTAGATCCTTATGTAATACTGTGTATAAACCTGTTTTCACAAGTTTGCTGAATTGGTTTAAAAATATTATTGGAGAATCATAATGCTGCAATGGGATTCTCTAGGAGGTTTCCAGTTCTTCAGAAATTTCTTACTCTTGACTGTGTTCTTTAGGATGCTGACAAAAGCTACCTCAGATGTTACCAAATAACTGAAAAATTTTATAGCTTATTCCCTTGTACGCATTATTTTCTATTTCACAGTACAAAGCAAATTCAAAAAAGAATAAGAGTTTCCAACTGGAAAATTTATATCATTTATTAATGAACTCAGGCCTCGAATGAAGATGATTTTAAAAAGAGCTGTGATTCAGCTTCAGCTGCAGAAAGATCTGGCTAAATGGCATCGCCTCTGCATTCAGGAGGCTTTAGCCATGATCCTGCAAGGAGTTATCTGCCTACAGACATCTGGCCCACAACAGACCCAAAGGCTTCTGTGGGACTCAAGGTACTGCCAGGGCCCTGAAAGACTCAGGGGGAGGGAGAGCAAACAAGGCTAGATGAAGCTAGCATGGGAGGAAAATGCTTTAACAGCTATTTTTGTGTAAGAGGGATGTTTCCTAAGGAGACCCTGAAGTTTGAGCCCTGGTGACTTCTGCCCATCAGGTAGCACAGGAAGGGGCAGGTGCTGAGCCTGACAGCTCCATCCAGATGAGGCTTTTGGGTCTGACTGGACCCATGCTTGAGACACTGGGGAGCCAAAAAAATGTGGCAGAGCAAACAAATCAGCTCCCATCAGAGTTCAGCAGTGCTGGACCTGGGAATGTGTGCAGAATTCAGGTGCCTATATCCTATCTCAACTGGCTCCACTTCCTTTTGGATAGTCCCTTAGAGCCTGCCAGCACTGTCAGGTATTGTTTTTTTTTCTTTTTCTGACTTCAGGTGGTAGAGGTCTACAGCAGAAAAAATTCCTTGGATGGAGTTGGATGCTTTTCCATCACAGAGCAGGAAGATGTCTTCCATTCTTTCTAATCTGAGGTCTGGTAGCCCCAAATGCCATTGCAGTGCTGGGCTCTGTGGTACAGAGAGGTGAGGAGCCCCAGGAGCATCCACCACTGTGCACAGCAACACTTATGCTGTTGTTACAGTTAATTTCCTACTCTCTTTGAACCATCTAAATTCAGCGTGCATTATCCTTCTGCTATTTATGTAAATGTTTAGATTAGGTAATATTTTATTCTACAGTGAATGACACCATAATCCTCCTTATTCTTTTCGTTTATCATAAATATTTAGTTTGTTTTTAGCTTGTGGGACTAAACACAACATCGTTTTCATTACTGTGAAATCTTCCCCTTTTCTTCTCCTGCAAGCATCCCTGGTCCCCTGGCAGTACTCAGCCTCCCAGAACATGCTAATATTGCTTGCATTACTGCAGGATTACCACAATGAAGTATACACTTGGTATTATAATTCATAATGTTGCTTTAAAAGATTAACCACTCCCACGGCTGTGTCTGGTAATTACAGAGCAGAGTTTCTTTTCTTTTTTTTTCTTTTCTTTTTTTTTTTAAACAAAGAACAGTGTGCACAAAATGACTGGCAAGGAGGTAAGTGTTTGGGGTGTGCTTTGTTTTTCAACCTCAGAGAAAACCAGATGCAAAATTGATAAAGGAGACCAAGAGTGGTTTTAAGCTGAGATACTTCAGTATATTAGTAATTTAACAGATTTATATGAAGGAGATGGCACTGTCGGCCCCTGGAATGTCACAGACTCATGCAATTGGCAATTGCCAGCTCAGATGACTTTCATGAACAACCCCAAAATAATTAATAGGCCTTCTGGAGTTTTCCAGGCAAGTGAGTAAGCTGGTGAAAGAGCAATAGTTAGTTTAGCCTGTCAAGGTTCATTCTTTTTCAAAACTCCAGTCCTCCCTTGATGCCCTCTAATGGTTTTTTGAAACACCAAAATGTTTTTGCATGAACAACATTACCCATTGTGCTTTAGTTAAATGCATTTCGATGTCAGACATACTCCTGGTTCAAAAATGGCTGTTCCCCACCCCTTGCTGGGGGGATCTCCAGGGAGGTCAGCCAGATTGACTTTAATCGGCCAAAGGCACAGGATGGGTTCTTAATGCGATAAAATGATCGAGTGTGCAAAGTCACATTAATACGTGGAAACTCAATCAGCTTTTATTAAGGGATCAGGAAATGCTTTAATTGCTGAGCGACAAGAGCACTTGTTTGTTTAATTGCTTGTTTGTGTTTGTTGTAAAGCCTTGGGGGACGTGGTAATTTGTCCCATTGTTGTTTGAAAATGTGGGTCTGGCAGCCAAACCAACAGCAAATGACAGACACTGCACCAAGTGTTGCTTCATCAATGTTTACCACCAGTATGGAGAGGATGGCAGCCTTTGGGGCAACAAAGTGGGATTCTCCTTCCAGTCTCTCCTCACTTGCATTGTCCAGAGCTTCCAGGCTGTCAGAAGGTTGGAATTCTTGTAGTTAAATGAGGAGTTAGTCGCTGTCTGTTAAATGAAAGTAGTATTTAAAGGCTCCTGCATGGTAGAGGAGCACTTAGCAGGTTGTTCTGTCTTTCACAGCTGGGGATGTAATGGTTGCACGCTCCTACATAAAACTCCTAAAAGATCTTGGAGCCTGAGGCAAAGTCCATTGAAGCTGCTGGTGTCTTGTTTGTTGGACTGGCCTTTGATCAGATGCTAATGCATAGCGATAGCTTTCTATACTTTTCTTGAATGGGGTTTTAGCATGGAATTGTTCCCTGCTGTAGGACTGCAGCAGTCCTTGGGATAGATCTTTCTTGGCTGGAGCTGACCACAAGCCTCGATGGTACAATGATGCCTGGCATTCCGTGCTGGGAAGAAGTATTAGGTTCGCTGTGAATTTACATGAAAAGTCCCTGGCTAGCAATTATCCTAAATATAAAGCTTCCTGAGATCCTAATATTTCTTTCCTCTAGATTCTTGTCTTACTTTGGAAGTTAACTTTTCCATCCAGGAGCACCACCTGGAAAAGCTTTCCTTCCTGTTTTCTCTAAATTAGCCATTTTAAATACTTTCTTGATGGAGGAAGATAGAGGGTCACTGATGATTGGGGTTATAACTGGCTTTCCAGATCAGTATCCAGCACTGTAGAATGCATCTACTTCTGTAGAAGGAGCCTAGGAGAAGTCGTATCAATATACATTACAGGCTTGTCATAACTCACTCATTTCCTATTTCAAACAGGAGGAAATATACTTGAACATATCTGTTGTATCTGTCAAGACTTCTCATTTGTCAAACTATTAGTGGTCTCTCTGTCAACATAAATAAATCTGTCCATAAATCTTGACAGGTATAATCATTTGTTGCGTTTGAAAGGCAAGTCTCTAACATTAGACCCCTTTTGATTCCTAACATGATTATCTTTAAAGAAAGACATTTCAGATGCCTTCTGAGTCTGGCCTCTGTCAAATGATTTCTCTGCTCTCACTGAGTTATCTACTTGTACAAAATAAGCAAAGGCGTAGTTCCTGCTGTCAGCTCTCCTGAAGACCACACGAATCACCAGCACCGCAGCCTCACCCTGCAAGTGATTATGTCCTGTTTGTCAGACCAGCCTCCTGATACATTTATTGTTCTTTACAGCTAGCTTTCTCATTCCTATTCTGAGCCATTCTTCTGGCACCAGTTGTCCTTTCTGTACTTTTGGGGAGCTATCGAAGAACATTCTTTGAAGGTATTCCATCGGATACTGCTGATCTTTTCAGCGCTGTTGTTGCTGGCAATAAATCTGTGCCCATACCAGAGAATTAGGCCTCTGAAATGGCTGCTAAAATATGGGCTGGAATAACTTATGAATGAATTCCATATATCCAACACACACCTCACAAGCTCCCCCACTGCTTTGGGGAGCACAGAGCAGCTCCAGCCTCCCAAGGCTCTCCAGGGAAATATGAGGTGACCTTATTTCTGTGCTTGATGGCCTAGTGATAGTAATTTTGCCTGCCTGATGAAGTTAACAGCTATCTGGCATTCACCAAACTGGAATATTAAGTGAGGGTCTTTGGCCAAATATCAGTGTCTTAGCAGACAGCTCTGGCACATGACCCAGAAGCTGGTCAGTGCGTGCATACCAAAAGGCAGCCAGTGAGTCCACATCTCTCATGGCTTCATAAGATTCCCTGCCACATGGAAAACCTAAAGCACAGCCTTTGAAAATGGGAATGAGTCAGGAGGTTGCTAGGGCTGGGTTTGTGGGAACTGCACAGCAAAGAGTGGATCCTCAGGGAGCTCCAGCAGGAGCCAAGGTAGTTGGTGTCCAAGTTCCTGCGGTGTCATGGGCATGCCCAACTTGTACAGCCACGGGAAATTAGCTAGTGAATGCTGGAGGAACCCAACTCTGAAGTTTTCCCTTTGGTCTTCTGACAGTGAAGTAAGGAAAGCTCTAGTGTTTTCCATATAACGTATTTAAAGTTCTAAATCGTCCCTCTTTCAACTTTCCACTCCCTCAAATCATCTGCGGTTTGCTACAGGAAAGATTTTAATTGACAGAATTTCAACTTGTGCTCCAAAGAGACTCATTACTTGACAGATTCTTTAGCTTCCTGGGGCCTTGACGTCATGGGGATATTTCTTGCTTTCTTCAGTGGATCTTTACCACTGAAACTAATTTTTCGATGAGCTGCACAAGAAGCCACTGTACCAAAAATTTGCTCTAGACCTTATGATGGTTTGTACAGGATGTCCAGATGCAGGGTGTCAAAATACATCTGTTAGATAAGGTTTTCATCTGAATCACAGCTCTACTTGCATTCACTTATTAAACAGCATTTTTTTTTCCATGTTGAGTCACAATTTACAATAATATTCCCCTGGAGCAGACAATATGCCAGAGCTATAAACATCTAGTTTGCTATAGCCTCATGGTAGGCTGGAAGAAAAGGGGAGACTTCAGGCCTTCATTTCAAGGTGGAGATCTTAGAGAGGTAGTTAGTTAAGATTGTGTACTAAATCTGTTTGAATTGAAATACTTAGAAATACATAGTCAAAGAGGACATTTGTTTATAGCCTTGCTGACAAAACTCTTGGTTTGTGAAATTTGTTGAAGTCAGGGAGATAAATACCTTGCGTTCATGAGTCTGCATGATATGGGACTTACGCTTAAAAAAAGAATTCAAGTTCATCTGGGTTCACACAGACATCCACATGTATTGATACCATTGGAGGGTCTGCAGGACTCTGCAGCCCCCAGGTGAGAGCTTCTGAGGGGCTGAATTCTGGAGGTAGATGCCTGGATTGATCTACCCTTGCCTTTTGCATCTGTGCCCATCAGTGCCCCCTACACAACAAGCCTCCACAAGCTCCCACCACTGCTGTTTCTGGTTCTCCTTCCCTGGGCCAGGAAGGATGCTGGGCTCTACAGCTTCCTTTTCTGTTGACTGGCAAGATGGTGCTTTGTCAGGTAACTGCTGTTGCCACCAACTGCAAAGCTCACTAGAGTATAATGACACCTTCTGAGCCGCTTCTTTTATGCGTTAACCTACTTGGAAACAGAGGCTCATGTGCAAATTCCCACTGTATTTTGTGAAGGCTGGAACATAAGCCAGATCTGAGCTGAATTTCCCCTTTCCAAGAGCCAGCTGAATCAAAATCCCCTGATGCAGACATCCCCAAATTTTATGGGTGCAAAAGATGTCTTGATCCAAATTTTGCAGTTTGCTCCCATCTCTGCTTAAAACATAAAATGTATGTTTTTAGGGAAAAAGGATATAAACATCTTGTTCATGTTTGAGCTGAGAATGTCTTTTTTCTGTAGGCTGTCAACACAACTTCAAATGCATGCAGCCTGTCCAATCTGACAGACAATTTGCATATTTGTGGAATGCTAATGCCAAGTTACTGTATACATTTGTACATGAAAGCATTAGAAAGTTTGAAGGATTAAAGGTGGAAATGTATCCCCCTCGGCCTCGATTAGAGATCAAGACAGCACATCAATAGATGGCAGACAAATAACTGCTGCTTTGCCGCTTGGAATGGCTTAACCCAAAAATAATAAAATCCAAGCTATTTCCTAGGATATAAATAGCTGAGGGCTTTACACGTGCTAATTGCCAGAGCGTTGTTTTAGCCTTTTGAGAGTGTAATGTGGAGTCTGGCACATCCAGTGTGAGCCCTCTGACACGGTGATTGTCTTTTTGTTCTCCGCTAGCTGCGTGCCTGGACCACAGCTAGAGCTCCCAGAGCCACCCCCAGCCTAAGGCATCCATGCTGATGTCTAGGGCTGAGCCTTCCTCAGTTGCTCTCAGGTCCTGGAAAGTTCTTTGAGGCCAGATGGAGGTGCTTGGCCCGTGCAGAAGTGACTTAGTTTGCCATGGGAAGGGCGTCAGGAGGAGCAGCAGCAGGTGCTCGGCGGTTTTCCGTAGAAAGATCATTCCTTGGCTGCGTGCATCAAGATGTATTTTGGAGCCTGGCTCTAGACCCAGTGATTTGAAAATGGAGACTTGGAGTCTTAAAAACAAGATATGCTAAAGAACGGTTTTGCATGGTTCCTCCTAAGGATCAAAACCTGATACTATTTATTTTACTTGTGCTAAAAAATAACCTCAATAAGATGTTCCACGTTGGCCAATGGATATAATTTAGGACCAGACATTGGCAGCAGAGGACAGAGAATTCAGGAGCTAGTCAAATCCTTCCCCCAGTCTTTGATCCAAAACATGAATATTCCTTTGATTCAGAAAGGGTTTGGCCAGCCTTTTTCGCAAACGGTTGCACGTCTCTGCGTTTTCTGGCTGGGGGAAGTGGAAGTGGCAGAGCCTCAGATACCTGGGAACCAAGAGCTGAAAACTCTCCTGGAAACTTCTCATGGTCTAACGAAATTCCCGGGCCAGCTTCCAGCCTGAGCGGATGCAGACAATGAGCCAAAATGAACCACCAAATCTGTCGAGATTCAGCCGTCATTTACAAAAGAGGACTGGGATTTTCAAGGGAGTTTGTAGGAGCTGAACACCCAAATCTCTTTAAATCCCAGTGGAACTTTTGTTTCTCTCTTTCTTGTACTCCACTGAAAAGCCTTGTCTATTTATTTGAAATATTTTGAAGACCTCAGGCAGCACTTTCGTTACAGACAAACCTCTCCACCAAAATTAGAAAATCACAAAGTTTTAGCTGCAGTCACTGAAAATCTGTTATTTAACACACCTACCCAAAAAGCCCCAGGCTACACCAAAACTCTTGACCAGAGATAGCTCTGTGCTGTCACAAGACAGATCTATCTTTAGGTACCCCAGTTTGAAAACTTCACCCTTAATGCATTCAGAAAAAGTACGTTGTTGTTTTAAAGTACATTACTCAAACGCTGAGATGCCTTCCTACTGGGAGCAGCGTTACAAAGCCGAGCTCTGCCTGGATGCCTATCCAGCATGGATCTGACAATTCACATGTAGGAAAAGGCCTCTCATGCATTCATAGTTTAGATGACCTCCATATATTTGTTTAAAAAATAATTAGGCTTGCTTAGCTTTTGTACTGTTGCATTTTCCTTTTCTTTTTTTTTTTTTTAAAGTAGCTTTTCCTGTAGCACTCCCAGGCCAGTACAATGCTGGCTTTTAAAAGTGATTTGTCTGTTACCAGGCCGTTTCAAACTTTTACTTCCTAAGTCCTTGCAAACCAGCAATACAAGGAGACTAAAAAAAAAATCTCCTGGGGATTGTTTTTATAGTAACAGTGAAAGCTTAAAATGTTGCAGCAGCAGCCAAATTATTTTTCTTTTACTGGAAACAATACCAACAACTGGAGTCTACGCACAAAACGGATTAAAGCTACCCATAAAAATGACTAACAAATGAGTGCTACATTTCTTTTTATCATTTACTCTTTATAAAAAGCGACAGTTTGAAGGCTACTAATTTGGCAAGTTATTTCCCCTCTATAGTCATGGTTGTTCAGTAATTAGAGGATATATAAAACATGGATGTAGACATTCTAGTGCAGTCCAACATTTTTGTGTGGTTTAAGATAAAGTCCACTTCCTTTCTTTCCAACTAATGGAAAGCAAGGTAGACATATCCAAAATTTAACTGCAGGACAAAGTTTGTTTTCAGACAAAACTTTAAAGAATAGTCTCATGATAAAAGTCCATGTCTTATTTGCACTCCTAAATTGTTCAGAATGAGGATGTCCAAAGAAGTCTAGTAACCTGAGGGCATACAGGAGTGTTTTCTCCCATGACTAAACAAATGACTTCTTGAGTACAGCTGAAATCAAACATTTAAAATATTATTAATTACTAATGATAATTGTTGAGATTTTTTTTTAAGTCATATGTGCTCTCCATAGGTAGGTAATTACTTTTTAAAAACTATTACAAAATATGGTACTTGGTGTCTAAGCCCTCCATCACCTTGAAAATAGCACTTAAGTTTTTAAGTCACTTAGGTGGGTTTTGAAATCTTTGCCTGCTATTTCATCATGTATTTTCTGGCAGTGGCCTTCTCTATACCTGTAAGTAGTAAAAAATATATTGCTCCCTCTGAAAGCAAAAGCTAAAAATAAAACAGGACTTGGTTTAGTCAACATGAAGGCAAACTAGAAAGCCATTAGTTGAGGAAACTGAAATAAGAGAACTCAAAAGGCCTGGCTGAGAAGCAGGGAAATGCTTCAAATGGGACATGCAGCAGTTGCTGGTGTAATTCTGTGTCTGAGGCTGTTGTGCTTGGGCTGGGTATGGGGATGCTTTGTGGGGCACATGGAATGGTGATGCAGATCCTTGGCATGTTTCTGGATGCTGGGCTCATGGCACCTGGTCCTCTGTTATGTGTGTGATGTAGGACCAGTTACTCCAGTAATTACTGGTTTACCTGCCCATTGCGATGCTGAAGGCAAGGCCAACGTCTGATATGGGATGTGTGGCTGTACTCTAAACTTGGCCATTTGTCCTTCCTGTTCAATGTGCGAGTGCTCACCTGCTGCATTTCAATATAATAATTAAGAGATTAATTTATTGCTAATACACAATAATTTTATGCTACATATAATAGTATAATAATATAGAGGTATATTATTGTAGAATGAGATAATAATATACAATGCTAATATACTGATAATATAATAATATAAAAATAGTGATACTGTAGCTGTATATTCAGAGTTTATCAAGTCGTAGAGAAAATGAAAAATTACTTATAGGCTGAAACCTCCCCAAAGCCAGTACTAACTAGTAATTACCTACTAATTTACATTAATACTGGCCATGAGAGGTAGACCAAAAGCCTTGGTCCATGAGACTGAGATTAAGCCAATAACGTTCCAAAATAAAAAAATTGTCTCAGTTTTAAGTACTTTTCAAAATGGTCACCATTACTGTGAGAAACTCTGTTCCAGTGTATATAAAACAGAGTGGAATAATAACATCTCATTTGATTATACAAAGTAGTTTTTTTCCTTAGTGTTTTAGTTCTCAAAATTCCCAGAATACACCACATGGAAACTGTTCACTTGAGAAATTAAGTACCGTATGTGATAAGACAGTCATGTGAAATTTTTAAGCTGTCATTAAAAATGATTATAATTAGGACAAACTATATGAAAATGCTTTAAAATTGAGACCCTGGTGAATTAAAAATTAAGGGGTATATTATGTATTATCATGTTGAAGGGCAGGGATTTACGCGTGTAACTCCCATTAACACTTATGTGAGTTGCATTCCCAAATCCCCACGCCTGGCAATGAGCATCCGCCCCCTCGTTTGTTGTCGCTGAACAACCTCAGCTTTTGCTGTGCTCCAACACAATTCCTCTGCCTGCTGAGAACAAGTGGAACGACAAACCAGGAGTTTAAACTGTTTTCCCTCACAAATTTAGGCCCCCTATGTAAATTTAGCTCTTTACATAGAGCTGAGTGTAATCCATCTAAGCGGTAGCCGCGCTCCCATGAGTAAGATTTACTTACAAAAAGTAACTGTCACGGAGTCTCCTCTTCCCTACAACTCTTCCTGTGCTTTCCCCCACGCTTAATAACTGAGGGTTGGGCTGCAATCATTTTATTATGTCTCCTCCAGTTGCTGGGGGTGGGCTTGTAAAAATGCTTCAGTCAGGAGCCTCCAAAAGGAGAAGCGTGGAACTCCCACGTGAGGAGTGAGCGTGTGCTCTAAGGACAATGTACAGAACCAAAACATATCTCTTATATGGCAGGGCCATGGGACTGTTCAGAACACTGGACAGGTGTGTATCCAGTGGCTGTGCTGGGCTTTGGGTCACACTCAGAGGAATAAGTTGTTGGGCCTTGGGATGCAAAAGTGTTGCCAGTTCACTTAACTCTCAGGTGCTTTCCTCGTACCACGCCATCAGCAATTATGTGAGATTGCATCTTGGCTTTCATTGGAAAAATTTTAGTCCTTGTTCTTGAGAGAGAAACTTTCATCATTTTACCTTAGAAGTTGATTTATATATATATTTTTTTTTTTTTTATATATATATAGAAATACATCATTTTCTTGTGAGTGGCTGTGGAGTCCATCTTGTCACTCTTGTTGTTGGATCTGCTCCTTTTAGACCCCTGGATCTGGGAATGCTGACACTACTAAGGTAAGACAGTTCATCTGTTGCTTGGGCTTTGTTGAGAGTCTACTAAAAGCATCATCAGAAATGTCTTGTCCTACTGATTTTACAAAGGTACCCATTACTTCTCTTTAAAACACATTAAGGAAATGGTCATATTGACACACTAAAGCTCTCAGCGAAGAAAATCCCACAGAACCACATCTCATACCTCAAACCTTTCCATGGCATTGCAAAATTGTAATTATACTAGCACACTACATTCTTAACAACATCTTTTCCCTGGGGCAAAATAAATAAATCTAAATAAAAAAAGATATATGTAGACACAATACATCTCCTATTTTATTAATTAGCACCCGAGAAAAACATTTTTTCCAAGCTAGAAAGTACGCTGATGAATTTTCAAGGAAAGTAATGAATTCCAGGTTAGTTTCTTTATTGGTACCTGTGGATTCTGTTGTATTGCTTGTTAACAGATGCAAGTGGGCAATATAACTATTACATCAGGCAATATTATAGAAACCCAGGCAGTTTCTAAGCAACAGCCCAGCACTGATTCTTCCCAGCTATTTTCTAGGATTCCCTCAGAAACAGTAAGTGAAGAGGAGTTGGACAATATAGTCTAATTTTGAGAAAGGAATAAAGCATGAAACTGGTGATTTTCAAAATCATATTTTTGCAGATTTCTTACCAAATCAAAAGAACTAAAATTGAAAACTGTCAAAAACATTTCAGCTCAAGAGCTGCATAAACTTTTCTATTGTTCCGGCAGCTAAACAGACACAGCTATTTTGCTTCATACCTTGCCCACAAAAATAATGAAAATAAAGATCGTAATAATAGAGCCTCTTCAGCTTGTTGGACTGAAATTAGATTTTGTGGTGTTTCTGTTTGCAGGCTCACTCATCAGTTCAGCCTGAAAGTAAAACATTTTTCTGTCTTTTTTTTGTATGAATTCTATGGTCAGTCAAATCTGGCTCCTGATGGAAAAAAAACATAATGAATCATTGTGTTTAAGCCACATAGACTCTGTGTGTGTGAGAACACACAATTTTGTGTATACACAGATAGAAAGGTACATTTCAAAGCAATGTCACTCTCAGATGTCACTGGTTTCTTAGCCTACACATTGCATATTGCAGAGATGACATCTGCTTTATATATAACTGGGGATTCAATGAAGCAGCAAAGCTGGGATCTTTTTTATTACCCATAACTTTCTAACCAGGACTCTCTCAGATTTTGGAGAACACTCTTTCCACACTTTGCTTCAGTCCAATATGGCACCCAGTGTCAACTTCAGGTTTTGAACCAGACTTCTAAGAAGGACAGGGCTCTTTCATCTATCTATGAATAATGCCCTTTCAGAAAACAGTTTATATTTAGAATAAATAAGAACAGACATATGTGCACACCCGCACTTGTGGACCCAAATGTGCTTCCAGGAGCACAACCATGAAAAAGCAAGAAGAAAATATTGTAAACCAGATGTTCTCTGGGTTTGAATGCTCCATTGGTTTCCATACACCATGCAAGGTTCTGGTCTGCTAAGGGAGTAGAAGCAAGTTCAATATAGGAGCTTGGAGTGCCAATAGTTTTGCCTTGCTTGGGAAGGTGGAAAGCAAAGGCTTTCTTCACTCAAGTCTGATTTTTGGAAAAAAAAAACCCAACCTGATGACATTTCCAAAACAAAATTCTCTGTTGTGACATTTGAGTTATGGGCCAAAATACTTCCCCTTTTGGCCAAAAAAAACCCCTCAAGTTCATTCACAAGAGCTATGGTTGCATGTCTTCATTCTCTTGTTGTCTGGGCTTGTCCCTTCTTTTTGTGTTACATTGGCACACTGAGAGTGTGCATGGTGGAGACACCAAACTCCTGAGTGTTGTGGCTGCGGGGATGGGAGACAGCCCAGACAGCCAGGCTGAGGCTCCCACCAAGGAACTGATTCAGTGGTCAGGATTCAGTGGCTTTTCTCTCTTTTCCCTACCAAGCTGCTCCTATTCTCGGGTGTTAGATATTTTTCAAATAAACATCAAAAGATGGTTTGAGAAACAGACACTTTCTACTCCCTCAAAGGGGAAGGGAAATATGCATCTCAATGAAAACTCCGTTTTCTATTAAAAACTAGTTTTGGTGAAATGAAGTCACCCAACCATACAGCTCAGTCCACACAATTTCCGTGTGTTTCCATCCACTCCTCCTTCCCCTCCCAGTCTCCAAACCATTCTCTGCCTGTCTGATACATGTTGACATGAGAATTAAATCGCTGAGAAGTAAGAATGCTTTTGCTTTAACAGAAAGCCAGGTTACTATTCCTAGCATGGAAAGTTAAATGAAATCATGCTGTGAGTGAATTCCTATTGATTTCTTCAGGATTGATCAGAAACATTTGTCAAATTTTGTTTTCTTTCTGTCCTACATCTTCTTTAGACACATAGTTAAACATACTAAGGAACGTTTACATTTTAAAAATGTGTTCTAAGGTTGTTATATAAACATACATGTAATAAAAGTGACTGGTGATTTATATTTTCTATATACATTCAGATACTTTATTTTCAAAGCCAAGGTTTTAAAAAATAGGTGCCTAAATTCAGACACCTTAGTCTATGTTTACAGTCTTTGGTTGCCTGATTTTCAAACATGTTAATACTCAGAAACACTTTTTTTTCTGTTGAATTGTCTCTTTTGGACGAAAATTTACATTGGGCTGGTTTTCATCTATTAGAATCAGAAAGGGAAAATTAAAGATTATAAATTTTCAAAGTATGTAAAGGCATAAAGAAAATAACCCCTAAAAATCCACACCTTTTTGCATATTTGATTGCAGAAAATAATGTGCATTGGTGCAAGGGATGTGAGTAGAACCCAGCAGATTCATCCTTGCTCAGTGAATTTGACCTAAACCCCTTTTCCGCAGCATTTGTCTTTCCTTCTTTAGGTTCACACCAAGGCCTCCAGCTTGAAAAATGTATGTGTGCTCCTGCACCTAATGTATGTGCATATTCAGTGTGACTGCATATGGAAATGGAGCATCCATGCCAAGAGTTTTCCAGCCAAGAGGCTTTTTTGCATGTGTGAGTCTCGGAGGGTTGTGTGCTTTTGGGGTAATTGCGCGTGTAAATCCAGCGGGCAGTCACACACCCAGCTATAACCTGTACAGCTGCATTAATACCTTTTTTTAAACATCTAGCACAAGCTGCTGAGAAAAATGATACCTTTTTCAGACACCTGGTCCTTGAAATAATAATAATAATAGAAAACCCCTAAAAACTGATTATGGATCGTGAAATGATGTGGTTCAGCTTTCAAAACTGAAAAAGTGTCCCCCCTCATAAACACAGGTCACTCTTACATTTAGGCACTGTTAGATTTGTGGGTTTAATTACAAGCAAATGATTTTTTGAAATGGTAAAAATAAATTTATGCTGTTCTAAAATCTAAGGAGAGAAACTTAAAATTAAAAAAAATAGGAAGAAGTAAATAAGCATATAAGGAGAAAAAGTTAGTGGAGCAGCTGTGTAAATAATACAAACAATGTTAAAGAATAAAAGGAAACTGCCAAAGTCACTTGGGATGAGGAAGGAGCCTAAAATCCCATATTGCTCTAACAAGGTCTACCTCATTGGTTGTGCCTGTTCTTTTTTTCTGCCAACTCCAGGTCTGCCTTAGAAAGGCACCGGAAGAAGGGAAGGAAAATGAGGTTATCCCATAAAATAATCTACTACTATTTGGTAAGGGCACAGGAATAGAGGATGAAGCAATGGTTTAATGTTGGGAGTAGAAGCTGCATGAAGTAATCAGCTGAACATTTACTTCATTCATCAGTGCAAAGCAAATGCTGAATTGTGCAGAAGTCAATGAAAAGTTTCCACGGTTTTGATGCAGGCTTTGGTGAATGCCACCACTTGTCCACAGAAGTGCTCTGAACCTCAAACTCAGAGCCACAGTGATGCACCTGGAGCTCTGCATTTGGAATCCAGGAAGGTGAGAAAGGGATTTCTAATGACCTGGAGGCAGGGGACTTGTGGCTTTGCACCTAGAGGGTGAGTTCTGCACTCTTCATCTGAATTTTGTAACAGCTCTCAAGATCTTGAAAATAATCTAGGATTAGCAAAAAAAAACCTAAATCAAGTAATGCACATGTTCTTGTTGCTTAGAAGTTAGAAACCATGGTTTATTCTAAGGAGAAATCTGTTCCTTGGATATGTAAAGATGTAAATTAAATTTGCAAGACTTTACAAAGGGACAAGGTGCTAGGAATAAATTATTAATTAATCATAATGGTTGTTGTTTGTCCAGTGTAATTATGACTTTGTAAATGAATGCAAGGCTTCCAGAAGGAGGCAGGGAAGCTCCCTCTGGCCAGGAGCTCCACGTTTCTCTGCAGACACCCAGTGCCATGGAGCGTGTGGAGCCTGCCTGGTGCCTGCTCCATTTCCTAAGGGCCATGGGGAGAGGGAAGCCAACACAAACTGTGCTTCAGCAGGACTGGGCTCTCTGAGTGTTTCTAAGGAAAGTCCAACTGGCAGCAGTTAAAGCTGCCTTGTGAGGCTCTGGCACTCGCCAGCTGTGCTGGGCACTGCCACAGGGCAGGAATTCAGGGATGGTCATGCTCTCTTTAACTCTTAGCTCAGACTCTTGACCCAGTGCCTGGGCCACCTTGGTGAGCTTGCAAAGCATTTGCTGGTCCTTTCCAATCATGCTGCCATGTGCTTCGTTCATTGGCATCAGGGCTAACGCTTGCTATTTTTGCAGGATTGACTGACTGCAAGCCCACAGATTTCATCAGGGTTTTTTCTACTTAATAGGAGATCTATTGCCATTAGTACCACGTGCAGTTGCTGTATGATGTCAGGTAACAATTATGTGGGATTTGGGGCTCCTTTCAGTTTCCGTTGCCAAGTCTGAGTTCCTTTTACTTTAAATTTTAGAAAAAAAAATTTTAGTAGCTGTGTGACTTCATCACACAGGAAAATGAGTGCAAATTTAATTCTATTTCTGACTGAAATCTATCCATCTATGATCTTCTTTTTCTATTTTTCTGTCTACCTGTTTATTTACCTATCTTTCTAAATATGTGTATATAAAGTTGTGTCTATTCACTAGGGCAATGGTGGTCCCAGAATTTAATTGCAACCTGAGGTATCTGGTGTTCTAACTTTCTGTTCCATCCTGCATCAAGGGACCTATAAGACTTACAGAAAGATAAAATACATTCATGTAGTTTTTAACTGCTAATAGCAGTTCTATCATTGCAAGATATGGCAAGACAGTCAAACACCATGTTTTCCCAAGGGTCTGTAGAGCAGGCAGAGCTGAGGGAAAGATTAACAAGTTTTCTGTGGAAGGAGGAGTACCTCTGCAAGGGTGAGGAGAGCCTTCACTGATGTCTCACTTCTAAATGTATATGAACTCTGCAATAGGTGTGTGTTGCTTTTGCTCAACAGCTGCAATCTTTTCATTGTACCTCTTTTGTTGAACTCAGATAAAAGCACTTCATCGTCAACAAATCCAATATCTGTTCTTGTCCCACTTGAAAGGGTCAAATTAAATTTCCCACCAGAGAACAAAAAAAAACCCTGAAGCTCCCCAGCGAGTTTGGGTGGCAGTGTGCCAAGAGAGAGGGGAGGGGAGGAGGTGGTGGCTGCAGTGGCTCAGCAGAGCAGCGATGTCAGTGAGGGTGAAAAGTGCTCCCCAGGCTGGCAGTCCCAAGGCAGGAGAGGCAGGGCTGGCACAGCAGGCAGGCAGGAGCTGTGAAATCACTTCTTCCTGAGATGCCAGGGCCAATTGTCCCCAGAGAGTCCCATTTAGGAGATCAGGTGAAGCTCTTTGGCGTTGCTGTCTCGTGGTGGAGGTGGTCCACAGGCAGGGATGCTGAGGCTGAAGTGGGAGCTCATGGCAGGAGAGGAGGAGCCTCTTGCTGACCTCTTGGTCACAGGCAGTATTTCCAATGTACGTGGCTCTGCAGAGGGGAAAGGAAGCTGGAGAGGGGGAGAAGATCAAAATTCTCCTAAGTCTCTCCTGAGTCTCTCCTAAGTCTCTCCTGAGCCATTTGGAGAAGACCAAAATTCTCCTAAGCCAACTCTCGTGGTTGGATACTCTATGACACATTGAGAGAAGGATTAAAAAAAAAAAAAAAAAAAAAAGCTTACTTTTACAATAACAGCACCAAACCATTATAAATATACACCTACATCTTCAGCAAAACTGCAGCATATGTTTTTGCGTCAAAGACGTTTGCACCAAATGCAGAGTCTAGAGATGTCTGGCAGCTGAAGCAGGGAGCAGGTGTATATTTAGCCCTTTCAAATGGGCACTTAAGTGCATGTAAATATTTGCTAGGTCAGAGCTTCGGTGTGCTAACGAGCCACGTGTGACAGTGTCCATTTCCCAGGAGCCTGTGCTTTGCACATTCTCTCAAACCTCTGCACCATCACTGCAACATGTTTTTACTTCTCTTGTGCTAACCCTGTCTCCTTGTGTCAATGTAGAGGCAGCTCCACCTCCACTGCAGTAAACAGCTTTCCCTGACAGCGGCAGGTTGTAGGAACAGGGACATAGTCCTAGGGCAGTCGTAGTCCTGGTACCTTCCAAGAACAAAAGCCTACAAAGAAGTTGAAGACAACATGTGGTCAGAAATTAGAAATTTTCATCTTTCAAGATAAAAGTATTGGCCACCTATAAGTTCTTTAGATTACTTGCACAGGCTATGGAATAATAAGACATAGAGGACTGCTGCACTGTAGAAAAAGTGCATGGGGAAAGCCCATGGTCTGTTCAGAGCAGGGGATGGCACAAAGTAGTGAAAGGACATGGAGTAACCCATCACCAACACCCTCTTCCCATATCAGCAAAAAGACTCAGTTATGAGAATAAAAGGGACCTTGGCTGCAAATGACTTAGGGCAGCATAAATATGTATTATGAATTTTAGGCTCAGACATAATTAAATGCCATTTGTCAGATCTATGCTTGTTTTTCATCTCATTTGAGTTTTACAGAATGAATTAACTAACAAATGTGCCTCTGATTCTACCAAAACAAATCATTTCTCAGTAAAGTTGCCTCCAAGCAGCAGAGAGAGAGTGACTGGGGGGAGTGACCTTCTGCTGTGAAGTTGTCACGTTCCAGCAGAGCCCTGAGTGGCAATGACAGCCTCAGTAATGGGGAGCCCATAGTGGCCTGGCAGTCTTGTTGATAACTTGTTAATTTATTTAGTGCAGTGGTGCAGAGGCGAAGATCTGGAGTAAAGGGTGGGGTGTGCTGAGCCTCAGGGCTGAAATATGTAAATATTCTGGTTTAGAGAAAAAAATAATAGATTTCTTGTTCATTGTCACTAAATGAGGTTGGTGACAGGAGCCACTGGCGAGCAAATAGGCTCATGTTTGTACCAAGGCAGCTTTCATTAAACACCTGATGCAGCAAATATGTGGTCAGTGTGTTCACAGTTTGGGTAATAGAGCTCTAAGTGCTCCTCTTCTGGCCCTGTGAAAGCAGGATTACAGCACACCAAGGGACTTTCATCCAGAGCTGAGTCATAGGATGAGAAACAAAGGGTCTGTGTGGCTTTGACAGGCAAAAGGGAGACAGTGTTTAAGCCTATGTGTGAAGAAATCCTTTCCTTGCAATTTAACTGTATCTCGTAGAACTATCTCACTTTGTTCCATCATATTAAACCAAAGGTCCTTCTTATACTTAGGAAATTACTATAGCAAATGGATGGATTTGCTAACCATATCATAAATTCTGTTCTGAAGTGTTAGTAACTGCTCAGGAATGGATGATATACATCCTTTAAAGAATCTAATGTCTTTTCCAAGTGACAAGCTCCTGCAAGACCCAGATCCATTGGTAATGTCATAAAACAGATACCCCAAAAATCAAAACATTTATGTTGTTTGGAGAGTCCCACATGTTGTCCCTAGCAGGTGGCCTCCTGCAGCTGTACTCTTCATCCTGTGTAGTTCATACATTTATGAAAGTAGTTTGTCATATCAGGTTAATGAAAACATGCAACAAATGCTTTAAATAGAGCTAGAGGCAAACAGGTGAGTCAAACAAATAAAGCTGATAAGAATTGTCCTCTGTACACCTCTGCAGAATTATCCTTAAAATATCTTAAAGAAGATGGGGTAGAGAGTATTTAACAAATAATGTGGTGTCATCTGAAAAACAAATCCAGATGGTGGTGTTAGCATATCCAGTGACTTAACCATAATGCCATGTGTCTGCAGGAAAACAATAAACCCCACACAGCCCAAGCCTGCAAGCCTGAATTCATACACACTGAGGAGTTTTGTTATAAATATGAGGAAAGAAACAGCACCTGGTGGCCAGGGACCAACAGGAATACTGGTAGCAAGTGTTGGATCTCACCCATGAGCACTTCTCATGGCAGACTGAGGAAAAGCACATTTCCCTCTTCCCCAGTGAGGGAAGAGATGCACTGGGCTGTCTGCAGGCACCTGTCATCAGCTGTGGCCCCATTGGTGTTCACGGAGCTCTGGCAGCCTGCTCCCATCTTCTTCTTGCTCTACCCAGGTCCTGAATGTGTTGCTGTTTGTCCTCCAGCTTCTGGAGGGTCTGGAGCCCACGGGACACCTTGGCTCTTGGCCTCAGTGCGTGAATGTGCACAAGGAATTTCCCCTAACATTTATTATCCCTGGTACCACAGTCAACAGTTGGCTGGGTAACTGAGCAAATTTACTTGAACTCTTTATTTCCCAGGTCTTATTTTTCTAAGGAAGGCAATAAATCAATGACAGGAAAAGTACTCACCAGGCAGAAATTGGGTAGCTCCATGACTTAATCAGCACTGATTAATGCCGGTCGGGAATCTATCTCTGCATTTCTTTGGAATACATTTTGGAAAGTCTAGTAGTTCCTAGCAGAGTTTTGCATGAAAAAATTAAATTACTCGCATATTCCTGTCTCTCCTTAACAACTAGGTTCCTTGAGGCTCACACCATCTTTTCAACGTGGGTCTGTCTGTCTGTCTCCGTGGAGCAGCGCTACCTCCAGAGCTGGAGGCAGATGGTCTCTGGAGAGCCCAGTGCCAGGTCTGGGTGACAGGAGCGGAAAGGCAAGGACAGCCACAGCCGGATGAGACACTTCTTTTCCTCCCTGGCTGCAGCACACTGAGAATACGTCAGCCAGAGATGGGGCTGGGGGCCGGAGCTGCGTCAGAAGCAGCATTGCTCCTGCGGGGGTGGAAGAGGAGCCGTGACTCCCAAGGAAGGTCAAGGCCGGCCAGCAAACAACCCGGGCGAGAAACCCCCAGATGGATAAACAAATCCAGACATCTGGTGAGATCCCGGCATCGCCGCAATCAGGGAGGTTTTGGCACCGGCTTTGACACTGCCAGGATTTCCCTTGTAATTAGCAGCGTGCAGCCCGTCTGGGGAGGATGTTCCCTCCGGAAAGCTGCTGGGACCAGGCTGCAAAAGCGAGCTTAATCTCTGCGAAGCAAAGAATAACACCCAGTTAGTCTCTGGCTCCCCAAATATCAGAAAATTACTGAGTGGAACTCAAGGAATATTAGATGCTAGTGATAACTAACTAATAGCTAACTGGCTTGGTTGCTCCCAATGTTTCATAAGGGGCTTACAGTGGGGCCATGAGGACAGCACTGGAGCAGACTTGGAGCAGCCATGAGAAGGGATTCAGTTATGGCAAAGGGAGCATAAACCTCAGAGCATGTGGAAGTCTCTGCATCCCCTTCACAGCATCAGAAAGTTAGGTGGGTATGTATAAAACAGGCAAATTGAACCATAAATTTATTATGATAAAAGGCTCAGTCTGGTAAGGCTATCAACATAATAGATTTCTCAGTTTCTACACTGATCCAGGCACACAGACACATAAAATACCTCCACAATAGGGTTTTTCTTGAAAAAAAAAAAAAATAAATCTGTGTTGTTAAAGACCTTAGCTACCTGTATTTGAAGATCGTTGTCTGAAAAGATGAAAAACATACATTTTCATTTCATTTCAGATTAGCATGGTAAACAGCTAGATCTGTTCTTTCAAGTGGAGCATTCGGCTCCATTTGTTAGCTTTGTTGCTGATATTTCACCTCTCTTATTTACTTAACATAGTTTGACAAGAAATTCTCAGTGAGATAATATATCTACATGAAAGACAGGCTTGGGGAACAAGTCCAGGGGTTTCAGTGGGACGGAATCAATTATTTATATCTTTACCATTTTGGTCTGCCTTCATTCCACAGAAAGCACTCGGAAGAACTACTCAACCAGCTGCACATTTTTGGTAGATAGATACATTCTATTCTTAGGGAGGAGAAAAAAAATAAAAAAAGAGGGGGACATCAGTATAAATCAAGATTGCACCCACTTGTGAAAAATATCAAATCCCAAGTGATGGAAGCTAACACCCTGCAAAACAACGCCCTCTCCCCAGCCAGGCAGGATGGCCCCTGCTGCAGGGAGCAACCAGTGCAAACAGAATTAGCAAATGTTCCTATTGCTTTTTGCCACACAAAATTAGACAAACTGTACAGAAGTCAGCTTCGTTTCTCCCAAACAGCACAGTAGAAATGATCCTTACACAGCAACCAGCTGGTGCAAGGAGTTTCTGAGGCTGAGGTGTAAGGCAGGTGATGGAGGACACCTCCATTCTTCAATAAATATCAAAAAGGAAAATTGCTTACCCGTTCTGGATAGCTCAAAAACATAAACCAGAGCAGTCTCACATAGAGCCCATCCCAGCTCAGATCAGCAGGCAGACCCTGAAGAGACCCAAGGCACTGGAGTTCCTGTTTCAGCATTCTGGGATGGGACCATGCCAAACATCAATCCAAAGGCAGGCAGCCGTAGGCAAAGGCTGCCAGGCTGCAGGGACAGCAGAGTGGCTCCAGTTCCTGCAGCAGCATCACAGTAAGTGACGAGGGGAAGTTTCTACAACCCGTGAGCACTTTGTCAGTCAGAGGTCAATGAGAAAGGCTAAAGAAAAAAAAAAAAAAAATAAAAAAAAAAGGAAAAAAAGAGCATAAATAAAAAAATAAGTGGGGTAGATGAATGAAAGAGAATGGGCAGTGAATTTAAAAAATAAAGAGAGAAACCAAAGCATGCTAAAAACTTACCCAAAGTAAAAGCCAGGCCTTCATGATGTTCCTGCAGAAGCCTAGGTGAAATCTCCCCCTCACTTTGATGATGGAGGGTCAGGTCCTTAGGAAAAAGGGTTAGTTTGGACATAATGAAAAGAAAGAATGTAGTGCAAATGAAGGAAAATAAGTGGTGCTGTACAAAAATAACAATTCTGTAGCTACTAGGAAATATTGTTATCTCTGCACACATCCAAGGACTTAAGTGACCCACTACTCTTGCTGAGGATCTGCTCCATTAATAATAAGAAAGAGCAATTTAAACTATGGCTTTTTTCATTGTGTTTTATACAGGTTTGGGGAATATATTATCAAAGGCTCCAATTCTGGCCAAAGTCCACAGGAATCATCACCTGTGGTCAGGCCCTGGATAGAAAGATCAGAGCTATCTTTGCGTAGCCCTACCACCAAAAACAGATCAATCAGAAGTAACTCAAAAGGAAATAGTCTACAGGGAACAGATGAAGATGCATTTAGAGGAAATAATCCCCATTCAGGATGCCATTATTAAAAGAGAGAGATAACTATCAGAGCTAAGATATGTCAGGGCAACCTCGTTGACATGGGACTGGAGAACTTCTACTGTAAAAGCAGAGAAACTAGGTCAGTGCTTTTTGAAGAGAGGAAAGCTCAGGGTGGACATCATTATTTTATACATGATTCTAAGGGGAATAGCTAGGAGAGATGTCAGAAAACTAGTGTCAAATACAAGAACAAATGGACAGGCTCTAAGAAAGGGAAATGAAGAGAAACTAAAGGAGGCTCGAGCTCAAGGGATATAAACATTTCTGTACACACTAAGCAGCTGATGCAAGGACTGGGTTACAGAAAGGGCTGCTAAGAGCAACCAATAAGGGTTTGGAAAAGGAAAAGCTTTGTGGGCTACAGCCACCTGAGAGCAGACAAATCTGTCTCTTGATCTTGTCTGTCCCTAGAATTGCCCAAGTTTCAATCTCAAAATTACTACGAGGTTCACACACGGTAAATCTCTGTGCAAGCGCAATAGATTGAAGTGAGAATTCAGTTTATCACTCAAAGATAAAACTCAGAAGAGCGTTTGCCTTCTAATTCTATTAATATAAATGTAATTACAAGAGCTAATTCCAATTCAAATGTTAACTTATAAGGACTGATGGAGGTAGCAGCCTAGAGAGAAAGAGATGATGCTGGAATCCCTGATTCTTATGTTTGATCAATAGGTCAGTACTAATAGACTTTATTTATTAATTGGAGCATGTGGTTTGAAAATGAGCCTAGTTTTTTAGCTTGCATGTTCTAACAACTAGAATATTTGCATGTTGCTGTTGTCTCTCTGCAAGAAAAAAGGCTCTCTGTAGTGTTGTAACAAGTAAGAATTGTCTTTATTTTTTAAAAAAGAAAAAGGCAGAATGCTAACTATGATGCAAGTGACTTCCAGAACATACTGCCTTAAACACATATCAAAATAATACCCTTTGTTCTAAGTACCTGAGATGTAAACCAGTCACTAGGGGAAGGAAAAAAAAAACAACCAAAAAACAAATAGATAGAGGTAATAGCTTGGGGCAAAGGGAATTGAAGACAGAGGATAATCAGTGGACTGTACAGTCTAGAGCTCTTTTAGGGCATTTTCTTATATTATCTGAAATTTAAAGGCAGGACTTCATATGGTAGAAATAAGCACAGTTTTATTGAAGCTGATGGAGCTAAGCAATGGGTCTGTTTCCAAATATGTATTCTAATACTTTTAAAGAAGAAAATGGGGGGGGGGGGGGGGGGGGCGGGGGGGGAAGTAGCAGAAACAGAAGAGACACAACAGTCCTATTGAATGTGTCAGATGCTGAGTCCTGTAAAAAGTGTAATGCCAACTCTGTTCATTGGGAATTTTCCTTGTTTAGAATTAGTGGTTTAGGATATGGTATGGGAGTCATTATGGTAGTACGAGGTTGACAGTCGGATTAGATGATCTTGAAGGTCTCTTCCAGCCTTGATGATTCCGTAATTCTGTAATTCTGTAATGAATTTTTTCTACTGTCTTACCTTGCCCTGAAAAATGTCACAAACCTTCCTCCTTTCCAGCCCAGTGGTTAAACAAGAGAGATCTTGAAGTGAAATATGAGGAGGAAAGAGTCTGAGTGTGCTGTGGCCCTCTCTGCCTCCATTCTGTACTGTGCTAGTAGAAATGTGCCTGCACCTTCCAGATCATAAAAATCCCTGGCAATGAGATGCTCATAAAACTTTCAGAGTACACTCAGATCAATTCTGAACCACCAGGATGTGATACTGAGATGAAGTGGCCCATCTCAACCACGGTTACTGCCACTGAGACATTGATGTTGACACGGAACCAAAAATTTGTCACGACGCTGGGGAAGAGCAGGGATCACAGAGTGAGTGATACTGATCAAAGCAGATGAGAGTCAGGAATGTTTATCCAGGAGATGCAAACTCAGACACATACCTCGGTGATCTGAAGCCGTCAGAGTTAATATGCTGTCTATTAACATTTGTTCAAATACAGCACCTGTCAGAGCACGTACAGGAAAAGGGATTTTTAGGTCAATCTGACACGTGAAGAGTGAGATGTTGTCGAGGGGACCTAACCCTGGCTGGCTGGCAGTGGGTGCTGTGTTTTCTGTGCACCTTGTCTTCTCCTAGGCACCAAACCCCAGAGGTCTATGATCTCTGTGGTCTCTATGGACTTTGGTTTTACTCCAGTGTGACCATGTCTCTCAATAACACTCGAATATCTGCCATGCTAATCCATGTGTCTTCTGGCACTGCTTTGGGGAGAAAGGGAATGCAGGGCCTGTGGTTACTGGTTGTCTGCAGCAGGGGTGAGGTTGGAGTAGGGTTTTCTACAGCCAGAGCTCTCTAGAGCTCACCACCCAGTTGCACTCTGATGGATCAATGCTCTCAGGAGGGAAGTGCAGCATCCTAGCATCCCCAAGCCCCTGTGCTGACCCCCTGCTGATGTTTGGGTAATGTATGTAACACTACCCAAACAGCCCCAGGAATGCTTACAATAGATTCTATACTGAAGAAAATAGAGTGGCCAATAAGTTTTCACCTCTCACTAGGTGCTTAAAACATCTCATTATCGAGCAGATGGGCACTCCCTGGGAAGACTTTTCATATCTGTTTCATATACAGGCTATCACAAAATATTACTTGTACTGTTGTGTGTCCTTAAGCAATAGGAAAGCAGAGAATTTATATTTTGGGCAGTCCCCAATGTCATTGTTATTGTCCATGCCACAGTTTTATATCTTAACCTGAACTTTGAAAGCTCACTGCATATCAGGTAGTTTC
This sequence comes from Zosterops lateralis, assembly GCF_965231275.1. NCBI lineage: Eukaryota > Metazoa > Chordata > Aves > Passeriformes > Zosteropidae > Zosterops > Zosterops lateralis. The sequence goes on from NC_139771.1 coordinate 17,934,244, forward strand.
AGAGCAAACCCATGTTCTTAATGAGTAAATGAAGTTACTGTTACTTTAGTTTATTTTAAGTGTTGAACCCAGCATGAGATCTAACCTGGAACAGTCATCTCAAGAATATTACAGTGGAAAGTAGAGCGTAGGATTTAACATTGGAAATTAGAAGTTGATCCTACTTCTTATACAAAATTGAGATTGACAAAATTGAGGTTTATCTACATAAACCTTTAAACAAAGATGTGGCTCTGAATCAAAATTAGGGAACTGGAGAAATGAAATTGAGGACTTTGTGCTCTTAAAGGAAACTTGCCCAGCAAGACTCTCAGCAGCGGAGAACTAAGTGCAGACATTAATGGAGTCAGGTCTTTTTCTGGAGGTCAATTTTTAATAAATCAAGATTGTTTAAAAATTATAATTATTGATTAATTAAATTTATTCTTGGAGCTTAGCCCTCTTAGTTTTGAAGAGTCTGTACATCCAACTGGTATGAATGATGAACTGAAAGAAAGGAAAAAAGTAATTATTTAATTAACTGCTATTCCAACTGGATCTGATGCTAGCAATGGGTTTGGGTGTCTGTTCCCCACAAGTACAAGTATAGGGGCTTTTGCAAGTCTCTCTCTGTACCCAGATTCCATAAAGCAGCCTGCCTTGTGTCTGGCTGTACAGAAACTGAAAAAGGGCAGGTTTGGATTAGATATTAGGAAGAAATTCTTTGCTGTGAAGGTGGTGAGACACTGGTAGAGGATGCCCAGACAAGTGGCCAAGGCCAGGTTGGACAGGGCTTGGAACTACCTGGTCTAGTAGAAGATGTCCCGGCCATGGCAAGGGTTGGGACAAGATGAGCTCTAAGGTCACTTCCAACCCAAACCATTCCATGATTCTGTGATGAATAATAATGTTCACCTCCAAAATGTGATGCAAAAATCCTCAAAAGACAGAGTAAAATAGTTTGGAAGCATATTATGAGTCCAGAAGTCCAGCAGTGAAGTGTACAAAGCTGCACAGCTGCATTCCTAAGCAGTTTCTGGGCTCAGATGAATGTAGCTGAAAGTAACTGAACAGGGCTGAAAACTGACAGAGAAGCAGCACAAAAGCAGGAGTATCCATTTACCTAAACTGGAGCTTCTAAGGTGGGAGCAGGCAGCATTAGGCCCTTTGCATGCAGAGGGGAACCAGCTGAAGAGGAAAAAGGAGCAATGCCCGAGGCAATGTGGTACCAAAGGCAGGGGACTGGAGGTGAGTGAAATGAGAAATGAGAAGGCACCACGTTGGCATGAAGTGATACACTGTCACAGGCAGCTCCCAAGCTGATCCCACACTTAAAAATAGATTGACATTTATCCAGGAGATGAGTTTGTTATTCTGTAACTACAGCATTTTCTATTATGTTTGATAAGGGAAAGAAGATTGCATCTTGGTCAGAAATATAAAAATTCTCCTCCTAGCAGGGGATAATAGCAGGAGAACAGGGGCAGATGACAACTGCAGATTTAAAATAGTTCAGTGCAGTCCCTGGCAGCGAAGATAAGTTCAGTGCTGGCTGAGATGTCATCTCACACTCACAGCCAGGCCACCCCTGTGGTGTCCCACAGCAGTGCCCTGCTCCTCTCCCCTCCAGAACTGCACTCTGGGCAATTCTTCTGGGAGCCAACTTGATATTGCACAGAAAGTCATTAGAGGAATGGCCACACACAGTGTGCCAGTGTGCCAGCAAGGCCCTGATCTAGGGGAAGTTTTGGGGTGGAATTGGTGTAAAAGAGGTGTTGGCTGTCAAGGACTGGGGGTTTGTGAGGTGTTCTCTGTCTGTTGTGGGAGGCTACAAGAAAGATGGAGACACCCTATCTACAAAAGCATGTAGTGACAGGGCAAGGGGGAATGGCTTCAAAACCAGAGGTTTAGATTCGATATTGGAAAGAGATTTTTCTCTGGGAGGGTGCTGAGGCTCTGGCACAGGGTGCCCAAAGCAGCTGTGGCTGCCCCTGGATCCCTGGAAATGTCCAAGGCCAGGCTGGATGAGGCTTGGAGCAGCCTGGGATAGTGGAAGGTGTCTCTGCCATGGCACAGAGTTGGACCAGGATGATCTTTTAAGGAGCCTTCCAACCAAAACCAGTCTGGGATTCTATGAGCATATCCCAGACAGATGTGAACCATGTACATACTGCCTGACTTCTGCAATTTCACAGTAGGTAGAGCAAAAACCTTAACTTTGCAAAAAATCCAAACCTCTTTTGTTTCAGTGTGTAACTGTTGATCTAAAATGGGAGTTCTTGTTTTTTAATTCACAAAGCTTAAAAGATTGTTCATTTTATATTAAAATGATAGCCTTTGCAAGAGACCTTCAATCTAATTAAAGCCAGGAGATTAGCATCCCTTAGAATATTTGCAAAGCCTGCAATGTGAAGTTAATGAAATGTGTACACTTTTACAAAGCTTTAATTTTTAATGAAATAATTCAGGACATGGACCTTGCTCCTCTGCCTTACCAGTGTCCAAAACAGGGGGTGTTTATAAACAATGCAAAGTTCTGGGCTGAGGAAGACAGAAGAGAGGATAATCTAGAGGCTTCTTGTAACTATTGCAAGCCTGTCTTTTATCTCTTCTGTTCAGGCTGAGAATGTGAATATTCCTGATTAATAGTAATGACTGAGAATTTGATTTCACAGTGGCAGTTATTTTCAAGGCTGTGTATACATATGTATATATGTGTATGTATAAATATATGTATATATGTAGCATATACTATATTGATCTATAAATATAAATATGTATAATAAGTTAAATATATAACTGTATAAAATCACAGTTACTGCTAAAGTGACCTTAAATAAAGCAAGTAAGGGAATATGTTGCAAGGGAATGTCTCTTAATTGAAGAAATGGGCTGAGCTCAGAGGCAGGGGAACAGCCAGGGCTGGACCAGTCTAGTTCAGAAGGGATGACCAAAGGAAACCCTAAGCAATTCCAGCCTCTTTTCAGGTCAGGCTCTTGTAATGATAGCCCCACTCCTCTGTTATTGGTTGAGAAGAAAGAAAAGAGGAAAAAAGCTGAAGCACAGAGAGGAGCAAGCCCTGTTCAGAGTCAGGGTTGCTGGCAGTGTCAGGGGGCAGGGCGTCCCCAGGGCAATGCACACCCTGTCCTGGGCTGATTTACAAACAGCCACACCATTAGAGCTATTTACTGCATCTGCTTCTTCTTTCACCCTTTCCTTTGCTGCCTCTCAGTTTTGCCACAGGAAAGATCTGACTGTTGCATTCAAAATAGTAATTCTTTTATAGAGCCACCCCCCTACTTTATATTATGCTTACTGGATCCTTCTGAAACCTAAATGTTAGAATATCCTAATCTTGCTCTACATTTTAAAGCTGAAAGATAAACGTGTTGTTTAATGAAATCCACAACACTACAGGAATAGTAACCATTGTGTTTCTCCATTTCAAAGAACGGCTGAAATCTAACATCTGGTGTAACTGTACAAACCTGACCTTAGGTCACAGTAAGTATTGTATTGTTGATGATGGATACGCTTTTTTCATTACCATGCTGTCTCCGTTCTTTCAGCATCCATGCTGTGAATCCCCAGTTATAGCCAGGACTATTGATAAATACTGATTTTTAAAATATAATTCCTTTTTTTTTTTTTTTTTACACTTTTATGCATGCATTGTACGGTATTTTCTTTTTAAAATAGCCCTTCTAGTTTGTTGTCAACAATATGCTATTATTTGAGCAAACTTTTCTGCATGACAGCTCTAACACACAAGGATCAAGGATTATGTGTCTGAAGATGCAGCTATGATCCTGAAAGAACAGTGTCACAAAAAGGTGATCCTCTGCCTCTAATGCCTTCCCCTGTACTTTCCTCTTTGGATGATCATTTCCTTAAAGCCCTTGTAGAACCAGGGTTTAAGGTTTAAATTGGGAAGCAGATGTGGACACCTGTGAATGTGTCTTTGCACATCATTGTTTCAAGGTTTCAGCCCCTGTGCAGGAAATGAGGCCCTGCACTGTCCTGTGTGATTGATGTCCATTATTCCCAAGATCTGGGGTAATTCAGACTGGGTCAGTGACTGTGCAGGAGCAGTGCTGTAACCAGTGCTCCCAGCAAGCCCAGTGAAGTACCAGTCAAGAAGAGATGTTGCCCTCATACCTAGAAGTTCTGTCAGATTTAATTACATAAAAGTCACCAGAAGCTCCAACACTGAACTGGGAGAGTGAGGGCAAATTTAATGATTATTTCTATTTGTTTGCTTTGCTGATGGTAACTACCCTCAGAAACTTTCCATTTTTTGGAGCTCTCCAAGAGCATCACAAGACTCTTAGCACCAGAGCTTTAATTTTTTTCCCCCCTTAAAGCTGTGCAATCACAAACTTCTTTTCCAATCCTTTGGGCAGCAGATGCCCAGGCTCAATCAGACTTGACTCTTTGGGACAGAAATCCTGAGTGGGATTGCTGGACACACTGTCAGCAAAGGAGAAATGTGTCCTGACCTAATCCTTAGGTTGAAATGCACATGCTGTATTCTCACTAGGTGCTAATATTCTTTCGTGATGTTACTGCATCATGGCAGTGGAGGTAAAACAGAATATCCTTGGCTCATCCTTGTGCTCCCAATGGAGACGTGCAGAATGAAGCTCTGACTCCCTGGAATCCTGATATTTTCACCAACCCAGCATGGAAAACTTCTGAAAGCATGGGTTCTACACTTTTAAGAAGCATCTATTCATTTCAGTTCTGCCAAAGCTGAACACATTTATAGATTTGTCCATAATTATTTTTAGAGTAGAATTCTGTTTGTTTGACAATATCTGAAAAATTAAATACCTGGGGCAACATTGCTGAGTGCAGCCGGTACATTGGAAATGTGGGGAAATACTTGCTGTAATTGTGAAGGTTTTATTTAATGGCTCTGGAGGCAGAGTTAACTCATTCAGTGAGGACAGGTTGGTTGATGGGCTGGTGGTGCTGCCCTCTCTGTCACAGGCTGCCAGCCCTGTCCTGCAGCACAGACTGGTCTGTGCTTCCCAGGAACAAGGAGCAGAGTCACCCTTTGGGACTTGTTGGGGTGAGTTCAGACTAGGCACCAAATTAGTTATAGGGATGGAGCAGCTCTGCTGTGAGGAAAGGCTGAGAGAATTGGGATGGTTCAGCCTGCAGAAGAGGAGGCTCTGGGGTGACCTAATTTTGACTTTCAGTACCTGGAGGGAGCTACAAGAAAGATGGAGAGAGACTATTTGCATTGGCCAGGAGTGACAGGACAATGAGTAATGGCTTCAAACTGATGGACAGTAAGTTTAGATATTAGGAAGAAAAGCTTCCCTCAGGGTGGTGAGGCCCTGGCACAGGTTACCCAAAGAAGCTGTGGCTGCTCTATCTCTGGAAGTGTTGAAGGCCAAGTTGGACAGGTCTTGGAGCAACCTGGGATAGTGGAAGTTGTCCTGGCAGAAGGCTGGTGCCAGTTTTCTGTGCCATGAGGGTGCAGAAGGCTCTGGACCTACCCAGCTGTGAACTGAAATCCATTGGCAGGACAGTTAACAAATATTCTATATTCTTCCCACCCATTCTGCACTTTCCATGACCTCTTCCTTTCATCGGTACAAGTAAATTGAATTCAGCACATTTAAAGACCCTGTCTGGATCCATAACATTCATAACCATGCTGTAACCATGAATGAAAAGCTGAGGGAGAGTATGGTTTGTATCCAAGGGCTCTTTTGCTTTTTATATGTTTACATATACCAGCCAATGGTCAGCAAATAAGCACCATGGCTGGTAATGAAATGTTCGAACCATCTGTTTTAATCTGCAATTTAATTTCACTATAAAATATTAAAGTTGTTCCGATGGTTGGGTTGGTATGGCTGCTTTATATGAAAAGAATTGAGTATCCCAGAGCAATTACATTGCACCAAGCACATGCTGTGGATATTATATTCTCTATTGTTATTTTGTTCCATTAAAAACGCTAAAAAGCCTTCTTAACATGGTATGACAGAGTTTTAGGTCTCTCTTTTTTTTGTTAAAAACAAGTAGCAAATGCTGAGGACAAGTGTAGGAGGAAGATTCTGGCAAAAGAATAATATTCTTGATGATCCTTCAAGAGGAACTATGAAACCATCTTCCAAGAGAGGTGATCAGTGCCCCAGGATGGTCAGTGACTTAAAAACAGGCAATGTTGTCATTAACAGGCTTTAACTTTTGGTCAGCCCTGATGTGGACTTGATGATCCTGGTAGGTCTCTTCCAACTGGACTTACTCTATTCTATCCAAAATAAATGTCTGTGGAAATGCTGAACTGATGAAACCAGAAAGTGATTTTGACATTGAAGATTTTGGAAGCTGTAGCATCTTTGGAAATCTTTGCTACATTTTCCACTGGCATTGCTTTCTATCGTGGGGTTTTAGAAAACATTCTTTGAGGGGCTGGTGAGCTGTGCTCTGGGTTGTGGCTCCTCAGGTCTTGAAAACATCCAGGTTCAGGGATTCCACAACATATTTGGACAACCCACTCCAGTGATTAATGATCCTGACAGGGATTTTATTTTTTCTTCTCTCTCCAGATTGAACCTCTTTCATTCCAACCCCTCTACCGTGGGCAGGGACACTTTCCACTAGACCAGGTTGATCCAAGCCCTGCCTGACCTGGCTTTGAGTATTTCCAGGATGGAGCAGCCACAGCTTCTCTGGGCAATCTGTGCCAAGTTCTCACCACCCTCACAGGTCAGAATTTCTTTCTCATTATTTCCACTTCTTTTTGATGAGTGGGCAGGGTCAGCACAGTGTGGTGCTGGGCTACCACCTTTCTTATTTTCATCTGGCATGAACATTTCTGCTCATGTGTGCCTTGAAATACCCACATTTCCCACATGACCTCAAAAATTCTCAACACTCTCCAGCAGCCTCCCATGCCATGGCCCCACCCTGCCTTGCTTCTGGGATCTGTCTCTCTGCTTATTTGATGGCTGGGAGGGATAGAGGGCAATCACAGTGAGCTTGAGCTGGCACTGTGGCTGTACCCAAAATACAGAGCCTTTCTCCATGTGCTGTGACATTAGGGAATGGGGAGAGGACAGGCACGTTTTCCCTGGGCAGAAACTCCCTGTCTCAGGGGCAGGAACTATTGCAGCCCTCTGAACCTCATGTTTTAGCTAATCCAGAGCCCCATAGGGAGCTGGGGCTCATTAACTCAGCACTGTGGCATCCTGACACAAGTATGTGGCTTCTGGTACCCAAGCCAGTATTTCTACCTAGTAATCTGCTGTACTACCTGATACATCTGATAACCTGATATATCTGATAACCTGATAATTCTGCCTGGCCAGGGCTTGTTTGGGGGTCCCCACACAGGACAGGGAGAGGCAGGGATTGCACACACCAGCTGGGATTGCCCCCCACCCCTGGATGCTGCAGCAGTTGTTTTCCATTGCACCCAGATGTCACCTGGTGTTATTTGGAGTGTGTGTGCCACTTGCAATGCATTTTTCCTGAACATAAGCTGGAAATTACTGATTCTTACCTTACACAGCTAGTATAAAAGCACTAATGTCCTAATGAAGAGTCTCACTTAGCTAAATGCTTCATACAGCTGAGTAAAACAAAGAATTTTACTAGAGCTTAACCCAGTCGTTAATAAGCTTTTTAACCCTGACCTTTCAAATCAATGATCTACCACTGGTTTTACCTTTCAAGAAGGAATTCCATTTTCAAGTGATAAAACATATTTTGCACTCCTTACAATCTAATGATTATTCTCAGCATTACTGGATATATGAGGCCATCAAACCATTAGAAGGTATAAAATGTATTAATGTACAGCATTCACGGCTACATTTGCTTTAGAGTCAATAAAAGGGAAACAATTTATAAAGGGCATTTATGCTCATTACGGAATATCGATAGATTGTTTCTCCCATCATTCCTGAAGTATGAAGGACTCCCCTCCGTGATGGATAGGAGAGGATTTGCATAGGCCCTTTGCTTAAACTCCTCCAGCACTGAGCTGCGTGCAGGGGTCTGTGGCCAGGCTTTGGACTGGAATGTGTGGGAGTACCTACAAATTCTTCCTTTCCAGGGCACTGAGCATCTCATTTGGGGAGGTTTTGACAGCAGCCACGTGAAGGTTCTGTAGCCAACTTTGGTGCCTTCAGCACCAGACAAGAATTGTCACAAGGCTATGGGCAAATGGAATCAATGTCGGAAAAGAAAGGAATTTGTTTGTGAGGAAGGCCAGGGGTGGAGCACACAAATGAAGGCTGAGCTTTGCTGAGCACCTTCAGAAGCAGGAATAGGAGGAAAGGGATGTTTTGGCACATACAGGGGGAAAAAAAGGTAGAGGAATTACATGGGGGGCAGAAGATGCTGCAGGACCACTGCAGCTATAGCTAGAGGCAGAAATTTCATAGTCTATCCTAGTGAATAACAACTGCAGAAATATAATAACTATGAGAAGTCGAGTGATTAAGGCACTGGCCTGAGCCTCAGCAGACCTGGATTCAGTTCCTGGCTGTTTTCAGATTTCTGTCTGACTTTTGGCAAGCCTCTTCAACTCTCTGCGCCTTGGTTTCCCATCTGTTAAAGAGGAATAATAATATTTCCTTTCTTTCCTGTCTATCCCAGCAGCAATCTCTTCTGGGCAGGCTCTGTCTCATGGCCTGTTTGGGACTTTGTCCTTGGATTTTGATACCTGCCCCAAAGCAGGAAATAGGGATGGGGGGCACCATGCCACGGAAGCCCACTTAGTAATAATTTCCCATTACTAAGGGTCTAAAAAGTGTGCTACAACTTGTTAAATGGAGTTCTTAAGATCAGTTCTTCCAGGACAAACGGAAAACATGTCAATCAGTAAATTAGAGAAGGAAAGTGATTCACTCCTCTACTAAGATTTCTAAGAATCTGAATCTGTATCTTCTGAAGTAGAAATATTCCTGTTTGAAAGAATTGAGAAAACATTAACCATGGCACAAAAGCAGAATGCTGACCTTTCCATTTCTGATCTTGTTCCTCTACACATCTGGCTGCCCTATATGGACTGACCTTTCCATGATTTCTCACTGACAAGTATCTTCTTGAGGCAAATCATGGATTCCTGACGTGCACATGCTCCTGCCCACCTGGTAGGGTGAAGTTATGCCCACTCAGAGGCACTCACACTCTGCAAGAGAGACTGGGTAATATCAGTTGCAGAGCAGTAGTTGAAGAGAACAACCAGCAAATATATAAAATTAAATCTCAGCTGCAGAGACTTTCTGGTAATAAGCAGTCCCAATTAGAAATGCAAATGTCACTGAAAGGGAGCGTGTCTGTTGACAGTAGACTTTGAGGAAAGCTTTGGGTTTAGTGCTAGTAAATTAATCTTTAATTATGAGCACACCTCACTTCTGAAAGAGGTGCCCTGCACTCGCTGAACTGACAACATGTGAAAGTTTCAGGCTGCTGCTTTCTTCTGTCAAATGGAAAATCTCACCCCAAAAGAGCAGAGGAGAACTTTGTTGGCAGCTGCTGGACTTAGTGCTCTGTGAGCTGGGGCTGGCCAGTGTCATTGGCTCTCAAGGTGACCAGGAGTCATCAACCCATTAACAACATTGGTCTTAAAACATTATGTCTCACATGCTCTTGATAAACATAAATATCTAGATGAAGAATTGTCAAAGTCTGGGAAAGAAAAACAGTCCTTTCTCCTGCAGTTCTCTCCTTCCCTGGCTGGAGTGCCTGCCCTCCATGCAGAGCACACTTCTCTGGCAGAGGGAGGACCACACCATGCTGCAGCAAACCCCTCTCCAGGCCAGCCATGAGAATGCTCAACACCTCCACTCCTGGGTTGGCTGGATTATTAAAACAACATTTCCACTTCCAAGTAAGTAAATAAATCTCACTGGCAAGTTTGTCTTCTGTCAGCCAACATCTTATCTCCCTGAAAACTGGGCTGGTGTCCTGCAAAGCTGAAAACTGAATAATCTAAAACCTGAGTGCAACAGCCAAGGGATACACTAGATCCATCTTCTGAGGTAGCAGATACAGTGAAGTAAGCAAATACATTATAGAAATCTTATTATTAAAGTTACAGTAATGATTTTGTTTCTTTAAGTTTGAAGTTATGAACCTTTGCTGTCATTTTCCCGGCAAGCTTTTGTTTTTTCAGCCCACAGCTAAAAAGCTTTGCCCCAAAAACTTCGTTGCCCAAAAGAGGCCTTGCTGCAAACCCACCTCAAAAGGCCCAGAAACACCTGGTTTCAGGCACAACAGGAAGATCAGAACATACCTTATCATAAATATGCATATGCGAGGCAGGAGCCCGCCACCTCCTTGGAGTGATGCCATAATTGACGGAACAAAGTACAACAAAACTTCACATCACTGGTGGATCAGAAGAACAGAGGTAACTGAAGGGCTAGAAAATTACAGGTTTACTGACATTCTGCTCAACCTTACCCATTCTTTATTGAAAAGAGATAATAACTATCTATAGGAGAGCTGTCTTAAGACTCCATTCATTCCCTTCCGCTAGCCCAGCTGAGTGGTGGTATAATATAAAGCACACCAGCATCTGGCATGTCATTTAATTACACCTTCAGCTTGCTGGGAAAATGTTGGAAGTGTCAAGGTAAGCAAACGATAAAAATATATTTTGCTTGCTACAGGAGAGCTCCTGAAATGGCAAGCAGGGGCCAGCTCCAGATATTACTCTGGGTCTGTGAGAGAAAGGTGATGCAGAGGAGTCTAACTCATGAACATTTATTGCCCTTTGGTAAGACACCATCTGCTCCCAGCTGCCTGGCTCCAATTCCCCAACAGACAGTTGGGAATTCCTCTCGAAGTAAACCACTGGTGTAGCAGGAAAACAGAACTGTCGGCTCCAGTGAAGTTGTGCCTCCTTGCATCAGCACCGAGTATGTCTCACTCCTTCAACCAAGAAGGAAAAAACTGTCAAAGGCAGTAAAATGCCAACAACCACCACTGAAAGAGCCAGGTAGGCCTTGGTTTAGCTCATCCACCTGATATGTGCTCTGCTCCACAATGAGAGGCTGTTAGAGATCACCTACGGTAAGGATGAAGGTGGACAAATATGCCTGTACTAGAGAGCACTTTTTAACTGGTGACTTTTACCCTGAGCTGATTCAAAGGGCTCTTAAAGAGCACAAGCTGATCAGCAAATCAGCCAGGTGGTGTGTTTCCCTGCAGAGGGCCAGTGTTATCCTCCAGCAGCCAAGGAGGAGCCCACAGCCCTGTGAAACAGCCAGCAGTGGAGGATTTCCAGGTTCTTGCCATGTCTGTGTTTCTACTCCACTGTTTGAAAGAGAAAAAAATTTAAATCTCTAATTTCAGGCAGCAGAGCTGAGATTATGTTGTGGTTGAACCATGACAGGCAATTACATCCATCTCTTGATACCAAGAGCACTTTGGCTGCATTTGGCTGAAGCTCTGCAAGCACCACTCCTGCAGCACCATCCTTCATTCCTCACCAGGCTGCTCTTGAGTCACTGCATATTTAAAAGGTCAGTTCTCATTGTCACTCCTGTGAAATAAGATTTGCCTCTCCATCAACACTTCCTACAGGGCTTGATTCTATACACACCAGGGACAGGACATTGAGGAGGGGGGGACTCAGCATCCTACCCCAGATAACCACTGCTTGTTAAACCAAAGATGACCCCTGAGCCTTTGACCCTGGGGGTTGGCCTTGTTACAAGTAATTGAAGTGAATGAAATAAATCACATAATTTTTTTCTTTGTTTATTGGGCGGGGTGGGAGGAAAGGAGAAGAAAGTTCAACACAGAAATTAGTCACCTTGTTTTGTTCTTACTAATGGAAATTTCCCAGAAACCAAAATAAAGGGTGTCATATAAGAACCTGAAGAGCACAAAATTAGCTTGAACCCACATCCTAACTCTTAAACCCAGAGCATGAATGCAGGTGTCTGCAGCTGAGCATGGTATTTTTTTTCAGCTCATCTGAGGTATGAGTCACTTCCATCAAAAGAGGAGGATGCCTTGATCTGTGTGCGAGCAAGCTTTGGAACAGCAGCTGTTGGAGCAAATACAAACATCCATGCCAAGGATTGTAAGGATGGAGTTTATCTAATATGTAAAAAAACACCTGCTGCAAATGAAAAATTACACCCACAACCACCTGAATAAGATAAGCAAATGATGGGGGAAATGAAGAGACAGATTTATTATTAATATATGTTGGAACTTTTGAACCAAACATCTCTTTTGCAATAAAACAGTAGGATGCACGAGGAAATAGCACTCCTTGCCCCAGACCTGCTCAGAAGCATTTATTTTGCCTAAGTGATTTTCTTTTCTTTGCTAAGTCTGGTGGAGATGAAAACACTAACCCAAAGAAGATAATTAAAAGCTAAATGAAACCACATACAGCTGTGCTACTACATGGCTAATGAACATGCAAATATATACATATGACAAGGACATAATGCGGGCTGGCTGCCTTGAGTGGTTAGTGCAGATTTCCAAGAGCTGGAAATGCTATTGATTATAACTGAGCTAAACTTCCTGACTCCAGACTTCAAAGATCAGCCTCAATATAATCATCAGGCAGCATATGGGAGCGTGGCTGCAAGGAGCTGATGAATAATGGCTTGAGGACCTGAATGTTTGCACAAAGGGTGGGAGACGTCCTGGAGATGTCCTCTGAGTGCAGGCTCCTGGGCAGCCAGGACCAGCACCACAGAGTCCTCCTCAGCATCTTGGCATACTCGGTCCTGCTGACAATTTGGGGTTTGGATTTATGGCTTTTAGCTGGGATATTTATTTTTCCTTTCCCACCTCACTTGGCAAGAGGTTGATATGTGGTGGAGACATTTTTGGGAGGACCAGGGATGGAGGTAACAGATACAAGGCAAAGCTTCTGGGGTCCTATAACAGAAGCATGAGCAGCATGGAAAGGTTCTCCTCTGAGGGTCTGCTGCCACATCCACATGAAGGAAGAAAAATCCAATTTCCTTCATTAGTTAAAAACCACCCAGCTGAGTGTAACTCCCCAACCCACTCAGAGATGAGACAAGGAATTCAGGGCTTAGCCCTGCACCAACCAAGTTCTCCCATAGAAGGGACCTTGTCCCACTGCCACCTTGTGCCCCCTTCACTGGCCACACCACCCCTTCACTGTAATATCCACTGAGGTTATCACAGACACAGCAAAACTCACTCCTCCTCCATGATGACCACAGAAAGGTCACATAGACTTGGGGATGGCAAGGAGAGAAGCATGGAGAGATGGAGCACAACCTGAGATGTGGGTGGAGGTGACTGATCCACCAGGACTGCTGAGAGAAGGGACACCTACCAAGAAAAGAAACCAAAGAAACCAAATTTGTGCAGAACACAATGGTTAGTGCATAAAAATTAATCAAGTACTACAATGACTTGCTTTATTCATAATACTTAATGGTCATGTAATAGGAGTTTTTATTCAGCAGTTAAAGTTCATAAGTGCAGGTTTTACATGTAGAAAGGTATTATGCTGATAGTTTAATTACACACCTTTCTGCACACCAAAGGAAATGGGTTATGCGGGTTTTATAATTAAAGACGGACTTCTGAGGGGAAATGAACTTTGCAGTTAGCAACACAATATTTGATTTTTATCAGATGTTTTTGTTTTGAATTTGCCAGCGCTTGGTGGTGGTGTAAACAGGTGAGAGTGCTCCAAACTGCATGAGGTGTCGGCAAAAGCTTTGAAAAGGCAGCAGAAAGGAGCCATATTTAAAAATAGCCAGTGTGAGCATGAGGTATAAACATCATGTGTTTGGAAAGCTCTCCAGACTCTGCCCATGCAATTATACACAGTGCAAGTCTGTCCAGTACGTCTAGGAAACAGGGGAAAAAACCCAGCCCAACAAGTAAGTGAAAAATAAACCCCCGTGCTTGCCAAAATAATAAAAAGCTTGACTTTTTTATTTCTCTGATTTTTGTTTTCAATTCATTTCATGGCCAGTGAATACAATTTTCCCCTCCAGCCTGCCTACAGAGGCAGCAAAGCCAAAAATGTGATGGATGTTTGTGTGTGCACGTTTGCTGTTGGAATACACAGGACCACTCTCAATATTAAAGGCAAAGAGTGGCCTGAGCCACTGCCAGGTCACGGCCAGCTCCTGCCATTCCCTAATAACCATGTGGATGTCTGTACTCAGCAAGGTGGGGCTGGGGAGGTCTGCAGTGCCTGGGCTTCCCCTTTTTCAAGTTTTAGGAGGCTTTATTTAGCATAGCCTCATTCCTATATAAATATCAAAGCATATTAAAAGGATATGTGGGAATACATATATATATATATAATATATATATATAAAGATATATATATATAAAATATATATATATAAAGATATATATATATATATATATAAATTACTAAGAGACATTCATTTAGTTATAAACTGCTAGGAGTAATCCATTTTTTTTTCTCAACACAGCAAAATACACCTACAAGAATTTTTCTACAGTCTAAAATATTTCAAACATCACCAACTGCTCCTCCCCTCGTGTGATATAAAGTGACAGGCTCAGGCTTTTATTGTGCCCAGCACAAATGAACATTAACTTGTAGGTTGAAGGGTTGAAAAAAAAACCCCAAAAAACAACAAAACCAACAAAGCTAAACAAAACCAAAAAATTAAAAAAAAAACCCCAAAAGAAAAAAACAAAAGACTTTCCAAAAACAATAAGCAAGGGCAAGGCCTGAAATATTTTGAGCACGCCCTTTCCTTTCTGGCAGGACTGGGAGTGACTGCCCTGGATATTATGGTTTGTTGGTGAAGGTGGAGTCCAGGTGATGGCAGACAGTGCTGCCTGTGACAGGGGTCCCTTGGCTGCCAACAGCCTCCTGGGGGGACTCTGGACCTACCCAGGACGTCTGAAATCAGAAATTTCACAGCCAAGTACAGAGGAATGATTTTAAAATCCTTTTAACTGCTGTGGACACTCAGCAACTACAACAGGAACAGTTGTGTAAAGGGTGCATCCAAATATAACTGGACATTTTTTTGAATTTCATTGGCTAACTGCATAAATTAATGACAATGAGAAAGAGCTGTAACTGTTTTTCTCTAATTAAATCCATACATTTTGGCTCTCCTCATCATCGTTAACATACTGTTAAAAGTGCTGTTGCTGTATCTTTCAACCCTCAGCCCGCAATCAAGCCCTCGCTGCACTGTGGTGGATTTCAGTCACTTGTTTAAAAATAGAAAGTGTTTTTTTCTAAAAAAAAAGCACAACTGAACTGCCAACTGAATGCAAACAGGTAAAAATTAACATATGCAATTGTCAAGTGTCAGATTCAGCTCCTGAGCCACCAAGATTTACATTGCCTGGTGAGGGGCTCACAGCACTTTGAGGCTACATCGCCCACAGGCTGAAGTTGTGCAAATAAATATATATCCTTAATTTTTATTTAAGCTACAGTGTGCTTTTTGTGTAGGTACTCATCATTTGTTCTTTACAATCTCCAAATTTCAACAAAATATCCTGTAATCCCAGAGGTAACAGCTCAGACTCCATGGGGTAAATTCAGGGTGTACCACAAGGTTACAGAGATGCTTTCCACAATATCCATTTCTGCCACTGGCACGAGTTCTCCACCCTTGCAATAGAGGACACTGCTCCATTTTTTATTTTTTTTTTTTAAGTCTAACAAGGGTAATTATAACAGGATTAACAGATTTTTTTTTTCCCCCCCACTACCTCATATCAAAGAGAGCATTAGACCACAGTTAGATGTGCTTTTACTGTATATGGAAATGTATTAAAATTAATGTATGGCTCAGTCACATTTGCCATCCACTGTTCTGTTCTGTAAAGCCACTTCTCCCATGAAGGACAACCCCATGTGAAGGCAGAGCATCTAAATAAGTATTTTGCAAACATTTGAGAATGAGAGACAAATAGCCCCATGCAATCACATTATCTTACCTCAAATACCCACTCAAAAACGAAATAATTCCATGCTGAACAAGCCAAGCCTGGCTCCCTAAACCGGGAGGAATTGCAACGCTGGTAAACTTGCAGAAATATTTTTACAATTTTATTAGAGGTTTTAATTCAGTGCTTTATCTACCTCTGTTAGTCTGCAAAATAGCTTTAAATATTCAAGTGGTAATTAATGAATCTTTTATGTTGCAAATCAAACATTTTCATCTGCGCTGTGGTACAGTGGCAGTGAGAAGGAGGGGTTTAAAGTGTAATTGTTTCTCCTGTTCCCCTCGCAGCGCTGAATGCCTTTTTACCCTTTATTATATCATTGGCTTTTGCTTCAGTTCATCAGCACTTTGCCACATCTTATCGGTCGATATTTGCTGTCTATTTTTTATTTATTTTTTTTTTTTCAGTGCAAGATTTCTTACTGTGCCTTTGCCAGAGACATTCCTAAGGAGATGGAAACTCTCTGAATGTGGAATTTTCGCATGAGTGCAAAATAATAAAAAGCATGTGTGTATTAAAAAGGGATCAACTTAATGGGAAATGAGCATTGGGTTACATTAATATTCTATTACAGTAAAAATCATATTTAATAAATTTTCTCCAGATTTTTCAGGACCTTACTGTATTTTTCTAAGTCGGATGCCAATCCAAAGAAACAGTGTATATGATACATTTGATTTATGTTAAGTAAATAACCTGCACAGCCCATTTTTCAGCTTTAAAAAAAAAAATATTAAGTGTAGAAACACACACCAGACTGAAATGTGTGCTTAGTTTCCATCTGCTAGGAGGAATAGTGTTGGTCTTGTGCAGCAGAAAGCCTTTATAAACAGTATTCTATTTTATTGATGCTATATGTGGATTTTTATGCTATGTGGCAAGCGCGGGAGAATGAAAACACTGTAATTTATCCCAAACCATAAAATTATACTAGTACTAAAGCAATTACTTCACATATTAAAATACAGTTTCCTTTGCTTTCTTTTGTCATCACATAAAACGAGGCGTTGAGCGTGGCAGCGAGAAGGGGCCTGGCTGCTCTTGCCTCCACAAAGGATTGACACATCCCGGATCATACACTATATCACCCGACCCTTGTTGTTCTGTGACCCTAATTAATATTATACTGGCTGACATTTATGTATCAGAGCAATAAGCTAAACAGGAAACAATTTATGTCACCTAAAGCTTTTTAACAAATCGATGCAACTATTTGTAATTGCTTGTTTCACAAGATTAAAAGTACTCAGCCTTGATCTTCGCCCACAGTTTTGTGGCCAACATGACCTGTGCTTCCGTTGTAAAATAGGAGTGTTGGTGATCAGCACCTATTTCCATCAAGTAATCCATATTGCTAATATTTCTGGAATTTTAATGTAGTTACAATTTATAGCCGATCAAATGTGGTTACCTAAATTGCTGTTGCTAGTAGACAGTTTAACTGTCTTTATTAATTACAGTATAATTTAATGTTTGAGTACAGGCACTTGTGTTGGTCATTTTTACAGCCAAAGCAGTTATGTGCCTTATGACGAACCATTTTAGCATTTTCAATGGAAATTTGCTAATATGATGAGTGATAAAAATGTCAAACTCTGGTAAATAATGGTTATTGCTTTGGCTGGAATTAATCCTTGAAAGGACGGTTACCTTCAAATTAACATTATAACTTGAAGAAAAAAAATGTTTTTCAGGCTTCTGAGAGGCATAAAAAATGGTCACTGGACTCCTCTAAATAAATACAGACAAAATAGCACAAAATGGGGGTGGTTTCCCTTTTCCTCTAGGTTGACAGAGAAAGGAGGAGGAAGGTTAATTTTCTGCTAAATACCCTAAGATGATATTGTTTGCCATTCCTAGCTCATGTGCTTTGAAGGTCTCTAATGAAGGTAACAAAATGAGGCAAAAAGAAGGACTTTGCTATGCCTCAGCACCAGGGTTTGGGGAAAAACTATATGTGGACACCATGGAAGCTGCAAACACACCTGAGGGCCACGTCCCACCACCTCAGCCATCACTGCTGGGGAGAAGGGTACCTTTTGGCTGTTGTGAGGTTGAAGAGTGCTCAATGTGCCAGAATTAACCACCACTGCGAGGAGGATGAAAGATAGCCCTGATTAACACACCATTAAACGAACGTTTAACATCATCATTGAAGACTGAGCCTGATTAATAGGTCAAGAAGGGCTAATTACACCTTGTTGTGAGGAAGGGTGTGTGTGTATGTGTGGCTGCATGTGAGCGAGCAGCACCAGGAATTGCCAGTCCCTTGAATTCGTCCAATACTGTGAAGTTTGTCAGACTCTGTAAGTTAAGTATCACTGATGGGATCATCTGCAGGGAGCAGGTGGGTGTGCAAGGAGCACACTGCCTGCCATGTCCTCCTGGGCCTCCAGCTCCTGAGCTTTTCCCTCTGGGACAGGAGAAACCCAGAACAACTACTCACAGGCTCCAGTTTTCCTTGGAAATTCCTCAGAGACGCATTGCCTCACCACTGCCCATAAAAATGCTTTTCAGCTGTGGTGGAAAACAGCGTTTCTGCCTGGAAAAGGTATTTCCCAGCTGGCTCTTGCTGGTGGAGTAGGAAGGCATTGTGTGATGTTCCATGATGGAGCAGCCAGGGAGGAGAAATGTGATTAATAATACAAAGATGATACAAAAAGTGGCCAAGAGCCAGATTCCCATCCACTGCTCCAGGCAGCACAGACTGGGAGAGGGGAAATGATGGTCTTGCTGCTCAGCTCAGTGCCAGCTCCTCAAGAAAAGCTGCATGTGGCACCCACCCCAGCAGCTCCCCCTAAATCTGGGGCTACGGGCAGTCAGAAGATGACAAACAGGACATTTGAACCCCCAAATCATCTTTCTGAGGCGAGATGCCCAGGGAGATGGAACAGCCAATTAATCTGTGATGGCTTTGTAGCCCTTGGTCTGCCTGCTGGTGACCTGTGTAGGGACACCCTGTCCTCCAAGAGAGGGGCTGAGGATCCTGATGGGACTCATCCAGTCCCTACCTGGAGCTGACTCTCCCCCCATTCTACAGATGCAGAGCACCCCTGACCAAACATCAGCTTCTGGCTCAATCCCCTCTGCCCGTGACTTTGGAAAATTTAATCCCACAAATCCTCTCCAGTTTACTAAAATCTCACCAGTGATGAAAAGTGCACCACACAACCAAAGCCAAATTCGTGTTCTCTGTATTTTGATTATTAAAATCTACCAGTCAATATGATTTGGAGATACACTATAATGAGTGTGCAAAGGTTCCCCTCCCCCTCCCGCCAAAAAATAGTTATCTGGTATAATTTTATGATAGAATATTTTTATAAAATCATTTGTACTAATTTAAGCATTTATCATTATATGCAAAAAGATTTGATGAGAATATTATAGACGGCGCATGTTTTTGACATTAGCATTTTATTTGGATGACTAATCTTGCAGATGTGAAATTTTAATGAATTATTCATGAAAAATCTCTCCTCTGAAATTTCAGTTTGCTGCTAATGCTAGCTATTAAACATTTTATTTTTCTTTACAAAACTTGATGAGGAAAATAAATGTGTGCTTACTCAAAAGAAAAAGAAGGTGGGTTTTTCCTTTAGTTTGTCTCAGGTGACAGTGCCACTCGGGACTTTGCTCCTCACAGTTTTGTGGACCAAAGGGTTGATCCTGGAAATCCCTTTTGGCAGGGATTTTGCACATTCCCAGCCCTTCCTACCAAACCCAGCAGCACCACTCCCATCAGGGCACTGCACTGGGAAGGAACTGCAGGATGAAGAGCCCAACCCCTTCCTTCAAGCTTTGAAACACAGTCCAATGAGAAAGCAAATGACCCCCTGTGACCTCAATGGGTAAAACTGAAGGACTTCCTTGGAAAAGAGGATCAATTCCTTGAATGACAGTGTCTTCCTTGCTTCCAGTGCTCAAGCCTCACCCAACTGCCCTGTACAGACTGTCCATGGAACCATCACTAAAATATTTTGTACGTGGATGTGGCTGGGGGAGACTCAAGGAAAGCGATGAGATTTGTCCATCCATGAACGAGCTGGGACAAGGATGAGGTTTCCCACGGATCAGGGACCATGGGATGTGACATCAGAGTCAATGTGAGAGGGGGGACAACAAAACAAGAACTTCGGACATGGCAACTTGCATTACCAGTGTGAACAACCAGCATTTTTATTGCATTTGAGAATGCTATAATGTCAGTAATTAGTACTGACTACACAACATTTTTTATTGTCTGTATCAACAGACATGGAATGATGGAATTACAGTTGATGTAAGGAATGAGTTTCTTTTATGCCTTTATCAAAAAAAAAAAAAAAAAAAAAAATCTTGTTACTGGCAGCACATACACACGAAGCACCATGCTAACAGTCTGGACTGTACCATTTTCATCAAGGCTTATGGGTAGAAGATACTTGATTACCTGTTCTGGGCCCATTAAAATGCAGTCCTGAACTGCAAATTCACCTCGCAAGACTAGAATACTAAATGACTTCTGAAACATCTAAAAAAATCACTCTGAGTTTGTTAACCAAAGGTACCAAAGGATTTTAAAAGAGTTTAAACACGTTTGGTTTTTTTTTTTTTCCATGCTATAATGAACGTGAGATTATTGGCGATCTGAAAACTACAATAGTTCAAAATTATTTTAAAAAACTTTATATATATATATATTTATGTATGTATATATATAAAATATCTAATGATCTGCAATATTTGTAGAACCAGCATCCCTGCCCCAGTCTCTCCCCAAAGCTGAGCTCCAGGAAAGGGGAGGTGCAGGACCTGCAGCGGGACTCTTGCGAGTGAGAATCAAAAAAAGGTCGTATTTTTTGTGGTCACTTGTTCTACATAAGCCTTGATTTTATTTTTTATTTTTTTTTCACTTCTAGTTGAATGCAGAAACCTAACAGGTTTTACATTTACAAACTTTTTTTTTTTTTTTTTGTGGACAAGGAAGGCTTTGACTCTCATTCCTGACAGCGATTTACCTGATACATGGTACTACTTTCATAATGTACGCTTTTCTTTGAGAAAAAAAACATGTAACAAATTGTCTTTACATCTTGGCACCTTGTAAAGTTTTTTTTTTGTTTTTTTTATACAAAAAGTTCAATAGTTTGACACTCCCCGTTATTAATCACTACTTCACTGATAAACTTTGAAAGTGTGACCCTGGAATTCATCATGCAAAATATTTACTGCAGCAGGAGAAAAACATTTTTTTTAAATGATTTTTTTTTTTCCTTTCAAATATACGAACTTTGTTTAAGACAGCCAGAAAAGGCAGTGGTAAGATAACAGAAGGGGTGGGAAAGTATCAAAAAAACCAGCTTAAACACAAAAACTGTACAAAAATGCTTCGATCAATGATAACAGGAGAAAAAAAAAATCTGTCAACTATGTTACAATTTAAAAGCTGAAAAAAAAAAGTCAGGGATTTTCTCCCACATGTCAGCAAATGTCATCCAATATTCTTAAAGCAAGGATAACTAAATAAAATACATGTGCAGCGTATTCTGCAATTCCATTACATACAGTAGTTTTTTTTTTTCAAAGCTATTTTTTAGTATAGTTAATATAAAGCAGTTGCACAAAAAGCAAAAGGTGTTTTGACAAACAGGTCTGCATTTATTCCTTTTGAGGAATGATATCTAAAAAAAGGACCTTTCCACCTTTTCCTCCCTCCCCACCCTCCCCCCAAAAGACAAAGGCTCACACAGACACAGTGGGATATATATGTACAACATAATAAACCCCTCCCTAAAGAAGCAACTGTATATCCAAAGGGATACAGAATCAGAATTGTAAAAATCATAGTGAAGTTTGCTTGATGTAAAGCCTGAGATTTTCAGTTGGTTCTTCTGCAAGGCTGCAACACCTGCCAGATATGTTAAACTCTAATTTTTTGTTTCTTTTTCTCTTTTTTTAATTTTTTTTATTTTTGCTACAGTCTTTAGACTAAGCATGCAAGACATACAACTAAGTGCAACTGAGTGAAATGTATTTTTTTTTTTTATTTACTCATTCCCTAACAGTTTGGACTGAGGTATGCGTACTAACAGTTTCTCATGCTGTTATCTTTACTCATGTCTAGCTACACATGCTGAGAATGAACTAATCTACCAGATTTTTATCCCCCTTCTGAATACCGAACTAACCAGCAAACCACTCAGTTTCGAAGCACAGGGCTCAATTCTCATGATCCCTGTCTGGCTACCGCCGGCACGTCACGAAGCTGCCTGGATATAATTTAAACCAAAACTGAAAAAAAAAAAAAAAATTAAAAAAAGAATTAAAAAAAAAAATAATTCCAAATGACCACAGACTGCCCTTTTTTTTTTTTTGTTTTGTTTTTTCCTTGTCTTTTCGAAACAGAAAGCAGAGTTGAGTTTTTTTATAAAAGTAACTGCCGATAAAATTTCTTGTACCAAAGCTTATGAGTGGACAGGAGTGTTATTTCCTTATGAAAAATGCTGACCAAAACCAAAACAAAACTGAGTAAATGTGCCAAGATCAACCAAAATTAAAGCAGTCATCCCAGCACAGTTCCGGAACAGAAGTGGCACACAATCTGTAGAACCAAAGACCAAAAAAATTTTTTTTTCTTTTAATTCTAGAAATATCACTATGTCATCCAGTTAAATTGTGGGAGCTTTTCTGTTCTCTTCTGTGTTTTATTAAACTGTCTCCTTTATCTGATACTCTAATTTTCTATGAAATAATTGTGTCTTTCCTTTCTTCAGCTCCCTTCTCGTAGCTCCCCCAGTAACACTGATTCCTAGTTTTAACCTCAAAAAAAGCTCTCCTCGATTCCTCTTTACAGACTTTCATTTTGGTCACTGTAAAGAATTGCAAATAAAAAGTAACAACTTTGGTTCAGACATCTACTTGGCCTTCTAAATTTTCTAGAATAAAGGAGCAGTTTCCCTCTCAGGTTAGCAATAGCCCACATCTTGTCATTTCCCTCTAAATTCTTCAACCTCCTTTGATCAACAATAAGAGGATATTTGGCTTCATAAGATAAAGCATATAACAGAGAACATAATTTACCTTTGTGTAATATCTTTGGTAATTTTAGGAAAAAAAAAAGGTACAAAGAAGAATATAAATTAAGCTCTGAAAGGCTTTTCGAAATAATAAAAAAAAGCTACAGTCCTACATAAATAAATGAGTGACGGAAAAGTGGTTGCAGAATGAAAATGTTTAGGTGTTTGGTGACTGAGGTTTACTGACCTATCGCAACAGATTTTGTATGTCGTGTTTGCTTTTTTTTTTTTTTTTTTTGCAGAGCTTTGCCAGTTTTGCCTAACAAGCCCCGGCGCCAATTCTCTCCCAACTCTCCCGTCTCCTCCGGCGAGGTTTCCATACTGGCTGGTGTAATATTGCATAACAATCCTAACTGCAGTACTGGATTTGCACAGCTGAAAATTAACACTTTAGCATTAGTGGGGGCCCCGTCCTTATTAACTCCCGTAACAAGTTCAATCTGAAATCTAATTTGTATTCAAACAGATTAACGCCACCAAGCAATCCTGAACTGATGTTTAACCGTGAAACATCACCACGTACAGTAACAATTTAATGAAGTCATCTTTCCAACCACTATTTGCAAATGCAAATGTAAAAAAATAATGGAAAAAAAAAAAAAAAAAAAAGAAGTTGTAATAATAAATGTTTAGGTGCCCATCTCGGTAATCTTAGATATTTCAGAACGATTTGTTGACGCATTAGAGCTCGTGTTAAACAACCGAGAGCCTGCCACTGTACTATTCATTCTCTACTAAAAGTGAACTCTGTTGGTGCTGCATATGTTTCTTTGTGCTGTTCAATTTTGTGGCATTTGCTAATATTCACCGTTGCTGCCAAAAAATAAAAACCAAAAAAAAAAAAATCAAAAAACCCAAACAAAACAAGAATATATTAAAAATACTGCTTTGTGGAATGAATCTGTGTTGCTTCCTACAGTGTTTCTATGTTCATCTGTCATTCATTCTCATTCTTGCAGTACTTCGTTCCTCTCTCCGTTGGACAACCCTTCCACATGTATCGTGCAGCATTTGGGACCTCTTCAAAAAACAACAACAAAAAAGGAGACACCGAAATGGAATGTTTTCCATAGCTAAAGAAAACATGGTGGCATCTGAAGGAAACTGGAATGAATGACAGAAAAAACTACAAACAATTCAATGACATTCAGCTTCGTATAATAAAAACACCTATTAACATTCATCACAAAGTACAGAAAACGTTGAAGCCTCTGAGAGGCCCTGGGCCCAGATGAGGCCTGAGGTCAGAACTTAAAATGGTAGAGGAGAAGTGGGGCGGGGGAATAAAAGCAATACATTAAAAAGTTTGGGATAATTTTTTCTTTGAACCCCTCCCCGATATACACGCTCACACGCACACACACATACCCACACACGTGCACACACAGGCCTTCCCCATCCCAAATGGAAGCAAAAAAAAAAAAAAAAAAGAAACCAACCAACGAAACAAAAAAAAATAATGGAGTAAAGGCAGTGATAATCAACATGCAGTACTGTGCAAATATGTTGTCCATTGGAATCCTTAAAATCTGGGCAAAGACTTGATCTGCAGTTCAGGTGTACATGCTCAGTTTGATGTCCTCAAGTGTCCAAAACTGGCAGGACCTGCAGTCCACAGCTGGCTGCTAAATGCAAGTGAATCAGTTTAGCAAATTTACAACACTGATGTTGAATGTAAGAGAGGAAAATCCCAAGTACCAAACAAGTCCATCCAATGCACAGAGTACAAATTCCTTTTTTCAACAAAAAGTAGAAAAATCAAAAATACTCCCAAATGGGATACTTGATGGCACTAAGAGTTAACATATTTCAGAGTTGTCAAAGTGGACTGAGAATCCTCCAGACTGTACAATAATGGAGAGATTTCACAGCTAAGTTTGACGTGTTCTTCCAATCTTCATTCTCAGGATAACGATGTCAGACATACTCATTCTATGTCCTCATTTACAGGTTCATCTTCATAATCTCTGTCGTGATCAAAATCTGGACTGTGGTTGGCTGTTGTCACTAAGGATAGTGGGCCTTCATTTTCATCTGGGTCTAATGGTTCTTCTTTGACATGCACGGGGTGCCTGGGAAAACAAAGCAACAGACAATCAGCAAGCTGCTCATTAAAAAATGGCTTTGACAGTGTGGGTGGTTTGGGGGGTTCAGACCTGGAGGACCAGGTCTGAGAGCTCCAGGTCACCACGGAGAAGACAATCAATGTCTTGGCCATGGAAGCCAAGCCAAGCACAATCCCCCAGGTAACAATCAACAGAACAAGAGTAAACAGCCTCAAGTTGCCCCACAGGAGGTTTAGGTTGTGTATTGGGAAAAATTTCTTCACTGAAAATGTGACCCAAACATTGGAACAGGATGCCCAGGGGAGTGATGCAGTCACTGCACCCAGAAGCCTTCAGAAAACGTGTGTGTGAAGCAATTAAAACATGGTTTAGTGGTGGGCTTGGCAGTGCTGGGCTAATGGCTGGACTCAGTGATCCTAAAGGGCTTTTCCAAGCTTAATGATTCTAAGATTCCACAAAGGCTGTGCCGGGCAGGCAGCACTCACTCAACTTCCCCGGGAAAACACTCTGGGAGGAGCACCTCGATAGGGTTTTTCGTCTGGGGATCGAGAGAAAACGCTCTCAGCTGACACATTAAGTTAATATGATCTTTGGATAAATAAGTGGAATATGCATCTGAGGGGGAAGGCAGCGGCCTGCCAAGGGCTCGGCGCGGCGCGGGCCGGGCTAATCATCCTCGCTGTGCGCGCGGCGTCTCTCGTTAACATGCAGAACCTGTGAGACAACTCTCCAGAGGACGACCCCAAGTGAGGTTCTATCATTAATCAACTTCAAGCAAACACAGCAAAGAGACACCATGATACATGCTTTAAACTCCAAATTAATGCATATTTTTACAAACTGTCAATAAGGGAAGAAAAGCCCTGCCAGGAAACACAAACAGAGAGGAAAAGGCTCGCTCAACACAACAATATGATAAGAAAGCACAGTCCTAACGAGAATAATAACACTGTCAGCTGTAAACAAGGCAGAACATGATCCCCAGCTCATGGTGGGCACAAGGATGTACTAAAGAGATGAGATCTGCCAAATTTCTCATTACAGCAAAGCACATGAATAACCCGCAGGGGAATGGGGCTTGGTCATTCAAAACTGGTATGATAACAATTGAAAAATGTTGTTCGTAAATCATATTTACAACAAATCCTATACAAATACAAATTACCTTTTTTTTACTTCTTTTTTTTTTTTTTTTTTTTTTTTTTTTTTTTTTTGTTCAGCAGCTTTTGAAATGTAAAATAGCCATGTGAGTCAATAGTGTCTTGTTGGTGGGACTTTATAGGAAAGTAGGATTTTATTGACATTACCAAGTATTAATAATGCGACACAGCGATGGAGACCCTGTTTGCTTCCTAAATAATTGATGTTGTAGGCAATCCCTTAAAATAAAGTGTTAATGAGTTCAAGTCCCACTCTGTCTCTCATTGAGTTGATATCCAACCCCAAGACTCTTGTTTTTTTCTCTGTGCAGACTGATTTAACCCTTTCACATATGCAACATGAACATGCAACCCGCAACACATACCTTCATCATAAGAACTTTTACTCTGCTTGCACAGCTTTGCTTTAAAATAAATGATTTAAAATAGCTGCATTGTGTTTTATGCTTTGTGTGGATAGGAACGACAACACTCTTTGTACTCCACTGCATGGACAGACAGCAAGGATAAATCACTGAGCAGGGAAAATGTACTCAGCATCCACAGACAGACCAAAGCCTTGCCTACTTCAAGTGAGCCAGTTGTACCCCTGTATGCTATTTCTTTATTTAGGCTTGAGCCCGGATCAGTTTAGGAAGCATCCAACTTGCTGACTACAGACAATTCTAATGTGAGCTGCGAATGCCTTTCAAGTCCCTGCTTGTTTCAACTTTTTGAGTAATAAAGTGCTGGATCAATACTTAAGTATTAACTGCACCTTCTAACTCATTCAAAGGAACACTGGGGACAAGTGATGTAGTATCCATGTGCACACACCTTTTCCCTTCAAATCCACTAATACGTATCCTATCAACACATCTCTGAGAGTGAAGAGGTTCCTCTGCATGTCACGTAATTTTTGAAAAACTTACACACTGAGAGCACAGCTCATACAGTTTTAACCTAACTAGTGAAAAAGGAGGGGTAAAGAAAAGACTGGAAGGAGACAATTCAAGGATCAGAGGCTAAGGATTGGTATAAAAATATAAGAAGTCTTGCTAACAGATTGTCATGCTGGAGGAGTGCATGTGCTACCTGTCCCAGCAGCTCATGGCCTCAGTAAATATTAAAACTACACTGAATACCTGCAACTAGAAAAACTTATATAGAAAAAC
Source organism: Zosterops lateralis (assembly GCF_965231275.1). Classification (NCBI taxonomy): domain Eukaryota; kingdom Metazoa; phylum Chordata; class Aves; order Passeriformes; family Zosteropidae; genus Zosterops; species Zosterops lateralis. Next base: position 17,961,606 of record NC_139771.1, read on the forward strand.
ATATTTCTCCCAAGTGAGGGGATGTGGGGCCCCTCACTTGGGAGAAAACATGAAATGAAAAACAGAAGAAAAAAGGGGAAAGAGCGGCTGCACTGAGAGCCCAATAAAGCCTGTGGTACTCGGCCTTTATGGCAGTGATCTTTTTTATTGCTGTTTTAATGTCAAAGTCTTGCTTTTTTGCTTTCTGGTTTTGATGCTGCTGCTGCTGGGCTTATTTATTTTTTTAAAGTGTTATTTTTGAAAATACAGAAGGGAAATTTTCAAAGGGGAGAGGAGAGCACATGTCACATGCAGCAGAGAGGCCTTGGTACATGGACTGGAGTTTCTCCTAAGGCTGCCCAGTGCCCCAGTGCATCCTCACCTCAGGTGCCAGCAGGTTAGACAGGTGCTCACTGTGCTCACAACCAAAGTGCTGTGAAAGCTCATTCAAAGGTCCCCAAACTTTCCTAAACAAACTCTGCCCCTCTTCTGGCTTTGTTATGAAACCAGGTGAAACCAGGTGGTTTTAACTGAGGTTCTCTTTGAGGTTTGGTGTGATTTCCAGAGGTCAAAAAACAAAACTTGAGGTGTGAGAAGCAACAGAAATTATGAAAAGCTCTGCTCAACTCTGGGTGAGATAAAGTCAGAGAGGGCCACAAAGCCACAGGGAGCAGAGTCACACCAGCCTCCCCCAGCACCTCACGTGTTGCACAAACATCAGACAGTGAGCTTGGCAAAAACCTCCATCCCCTAAATGAGGAGGTTATCTGGGTAACACAAGCCCGAGGGAGAGAGCTGTAAGGAAAACAATGCCAAAAAAAATCCAACTCCTTGTGTATTCTGTCAGCTGTAACCACAAAATGGCATGTGAGGAGGAAACCTTCCCAAATCTGTGATTTTTCTCAAACATTTCTGAGCAACTGAAATAAATAAGCCTAAATAAGCTTCAAGGCAAAGGGAGACTTTCATATCCTCTCAAGTTAAGGCTGACTTTCTATTTGCCACCTCACCAAATCCTCAAAATGGGGAAGGAAAACTTCCTTTAGAGACTGAAGAATTCAGTCTGCTGAATTACAGAAAAGGTAAATGCTGGGTTAAGCAACAAGAAAAAGAAAGAGGTGGGGGGAAGGAAAGGAGGCAAAGAAAAGAAAGGGTTTCCCATTTCTGTTTTTACAGCAGCAGAAATTCAGCACATTCCTTTTAAGTAGATGCCTGGGACTCCAGAAGGGGTTAACAATAAATAACCTTGCTGAACACAGATTCCCCTTCTTTTCACATCTGAGTAATTCTTTTGTTTGTCCACTCTGGGAACAGAGGAGTTTTTAATAAAGCTGACTGTTGTTTAAAGCCACTGAGTTCTGGTGGTGCACACAGCATGGAGTAGTTTGCTTTGTGGCTACCTTTGGAGCATATCAGGATGAAAGTGTTATGTCCCCAAGCTGTAATTATGCGACTACTTTCTAGTGTTTCAAAAGGAGGGAGAGAGAAGGGAAAAAAAACCCACCCTAGCTGTGGTTCAATGTGTCGTAAAAAGGAAACGAATGAGCGGTAATAAGACTTCAGCTCAAGTGTTAGACTTCTTAGCTGTCATGTTAACAAGGTCCTTTAAACCTTACAATAAAGTTTAAAACTTGATTTCTTCTAATACACTAAAACTGTTTAAAAAATAATTTGCATTATGACAAGGAAATCTGTTCTGAGAAAAAAAATTAACATGCTGTTAACAAAGCAGGAGCATGGAAAATAAAAAGGTTTCACAGCGTCTGTAAGGTCGCTGTTAACTCATGATTTTATTTAGTAAACAGGGTAAACCCCATGACGTGTGAATGGTGTTCTGGCTTTAGATCCCTTCAAACTACTTAGAAACACCATTATAATGGGGAAGCTCTGAGGCTGGTATTGGAATATCACCCAGCCACATTTTACTTAAGCAAAAAGAAATGTTCAGCAGAGAACACATATATTATCAATTCTGAGAAAATGAAAACACTCAGGAAACAATCATTTCCATATTACAACAGAAAATTGGATTTTCTGGTGAATAATGAAAATGAGGCATCACTCCCCCGACCTCCTCTCTCTCCACTATTTGTTCTGTGCCCCTCACCTTGGTATCAATGTGCTAAGAGATGATTATTAAGTGCAACAAAGGCCACAGCTATGCACAGTTCTGGAAGATGTCCTAGCCTGTTTCAACTGGGTTATTTTTCCCTCCTCTCAGTCTATTCAAAGACAAGGAAACCTTAGGTGAAATGAGAAGTGCATGAACTGCGCTAGCCTTGAACTTGCAAAAAAATAATTACTTGGATTAACGCAACATCATAAACGTTCATCCTTGTCTGTTAGGCCAGGAGAAACCCTTGGGAGAAGTCTTGCTTTTTGAGAAAAGTCATGTCCCTCCACTCCTCCTTCACGCCGGCCCTGCGTGGTCACAGGCAGAGGATAACAAATTGTGACTAAAACTGCCTGGAGATGAATCCGTCTGTGAGAGACGGAAAGTGTGTCATGCAACGTTACTTTGGGAGAGATAATTAATACTGCACAAACAATCACTGGAAAAGCTAAACACATTATTTGAATGTTTTGAAGTAAATGGTAAAAGACAATGTTTAAATTAATTATTAATTAAAAATGAATGTTGCCATCTTTAAAGATTTTTTTTTCAAAGCACTCTGTGCACTGATTTAAAACACCGCAATATCAAAGTATCCAGAGCCTCAGATTCCTTCGTGCCCCCTCCCCTCTGACAACACATTATGCAGGTGGGAAACTTTTTTGCCATTAAATGCTAATTAGTTTCACAACTAATTACTACTGTGGTATTAGGTTAATGTTTTTTCTACTTTTTGATTTAGACTTACTTTTGTAAATCCCTTATTCAAATTACTTTGAAGTGAAAGACTACAAATTAGTTCTCTTTTTAATGTGTAATGTGAGCCCTGGCAAGCCAGCCAGTAATTTTACAGGCTGTTTTAAGGAGCAGGGGGAAGACAGGCAGCGTGGTCACTCACAGGTACCCAAAGTGCTCCGCTGAGCTTTCGGGAACGACAGGACTTGTAAACTCCGGCTTCCTCACCAGCCGCCAATTACCCGGCATGGGATGTGAGGGGAGGGGGGAGTTTACAGCTTTGCAAACTCACTCCGTCACCCCATAAATACCGCACACACCCATCGGGGCATCACACCCTTCCTGCCTTACCCTTTCCTGCGCCCGCCCGCTGCCCGGGTGCCGAGCACGTTGAGTGGGGCTGGCGAGCCCCTGTCACTTCATGTGGTTATAGACACGCTCATTACACTGCCGTCTGTTGTTATAATGCCCCTATTAATTCTCCTTTTGATATTTTAAGAGCAATCTATAAATCACACAGACCTTCATGTTAATGTTTAGCAAGACCGTTTTGTGTTGAGTGGGTTTGTTTTTTTTTTGGACCTGCCAAACAAGCCCATTTTCCAGCTCTGCCCCACGGGCCGTGCTCATCACGTAAACCAAAGGGGAGAGAAATCACAGGTCTTCTCCAAGAAACAGAGCTGCCTGTGAGGTTTTGCAAGGTTTAAAGAAGAGAACTGCAAACAAGTGAACAATTTTACAGCCCTGTGTCCTCCTTGGACTGGATTGAGCTGCTCAGTTTTATGCGGAAACTGGTAAATGGCTCTTTTATGTTCTAACCACCCCTACACACATCCCCAGATGGAGGTAGATGTCTGCTCCATCCATGAAGTTCAGGAAGGAGCCAGGAGTCTCCAGAGTCACCCTTGAGCAGATGGTAGGAGAAGACCTAGAGCCAGCACATGCCTCTGCCATACTTACATCGCTTGCATAGGGGAACGTCCTGGACTGCTGTCACTCCCGTTACTGTTCGTATGCTCCATTGCACCATTGAGCTCTTCCCTCATCGCACTGGCTAAATTGCCCAGAGTGGGATTTCCCATGGAAGCAGTAGTGTATAGAGGTATACTGTTCTCAGCCATTGAAGCCTGCCAAGGACACAAACAAATCTGTGAAGAGCCATGACTAACGTTTTTTATACACTGCACAACACACTCTCTCGTTCCAAAACATTCTCCACACTTACATTATTTGCAATTACAGGTTCTTTTAAATATTGTACTTTCTGATAGGTATTGCCCTGGTTCCATCAAGGGAAATTTAACATAGTTTAGATCTGGGTTTAAGGATTCATAGCTGTACTGGCACACACGAGGATGAAGCCTTCCATTCCCTATTTGGAATTACACACCCTGGAAAAAAGAAAAAGGCCTTTCCCTATTTTTGCTTCATGAAATTATGTTTGGGTCTTTGGGGTATTTTTTGTGGCTTAGGTTTGGGCTTTGTTTCTAATGAAATGGGGAAAAAATTGAAACTGGCTCAGCTGATAACTCTTTCCCACTGGAGTGAGAGGGCACCAAGCAGGAGTGCAGCATCACTGAGTTTGGTTTTCCTTGGGACATGAGTGAGACTGCCACCAGCATTAACTGGATCAGAACTGTACCAATCGACCTGAGAACTGAACCACTCCATGTGGAATTTTTTAAATCTCAGCAACTCAATTCTTACCTTAGCTGTTACAGGTCTGACTATTTTATTTTGATTTTTTTCCCTTTGTTCTAAGGAAACACCGTGCAGCGGCACACTGGAGTTAACTCTCTAAATGGAAATCTTTGTAGGAAGAGAATGAACTGTTAAATATTTTCCTTCTGATTCCCACCGTTCTGCCTGCTAATATTTACTGTGTGTCAGCATTAGCTCATGTTGACAGCACAGTCCTGGCCCGGCACAGCAGCGGTGGGAACGCAGAAACCCTGAGCCCCCAAGGAGCCCAGTGTTTGGTGGGGATGGGAGGCACTGGAATGGGAGGGAGGCACAGGGATGGGAGGCACAGTTTTCCGAAGCTGCAGTGCCCAGGGACTGGAAGGACATTTAACCATTTCACCCATCCCAGCCGGATCTGGCTGACATCATCTGTGGCTGAGCCGTGTCAGCGCTGGGCAGCCACAGACGCTGGCTCGGCAGCACTTGACCTGCTCTGGGGAGAGGTCAGCTGGCTGCAGTGGCCAGGCAAAAAAAAAAAAAAAAAAATCCATCAGGCTGGGTCTGCATGATGCAAACCTGGTCCGTGGGAGGGGAATCCATGCAAATGTACTCCTCACCAAAGGCTCTTGCCTGCTCCTAATTTGTGGGACAAAACTCCTTGCTTGTTGCCAAGCTGGCAGCTCTTCCCAGACAAGCACAGCCAGAGACAGGGTGGGGGAGATGGGATGGGAAGGGAGGGCAGGACCAGCCCTCACTGCAGCATCTCCAGGAGCAAGGCCCCTTTTTATTCTTCCTTATGTTGACCTCTCCATGTGCAGCCCTATGTGTCACATGTGATTACAAAAGCTATTCTAACGGGGAGGATTATTTTTATCTTCTTGATTCAACAACCGGCAAACTCATTGTGATTAGGGGATGCAAAGAATGGTTCACATTTCCTGCACTTGGCAAAATAATGACTCAAGTTCTTCACCCACAGTGATAACTTGTAATTGCAGTACAGCAATTTACTGGGGGAGAGGTGGGACACCAGGAGTATCTGCTAGGGAGACAGTAATAGGGAAGGGGGTGTTTTGGGAGCCCCTGTTGACCCAATGGCAAAAAGAGAGAACTGGTGAGAGCTGGAGTCCCCGTACCTTCCACAGACAGAGTGGGGAGAGAGCTGCTTCTTCTCCCTGGCCACGAGGGAAAACAGATAGAGGAGATGTCAGCAGGGTCTGGGTGAAGGAGAGGGGAGGCTCTGCCAGCCCACAGGAAAGAAACCACAGCCTGCCATGTTGGCAGCACACAGCCCGTTGTGCAGACCCCACAGTGCTCACGGGGATGTGCAAGGAGCAGGCCTTCCCAGAGCCCACTAAACATGGGGGAAACACTGCTCATCAATTATTAATTAGACTGAATGCAGGCCCTGGCAGGTAAGGCAGCCTTGTGTCCTAGAGGAATTTGCTGCCCAACTGAGGTCCAAACCGCCCACATGGCAGTGGCCACCTGCATTATTTGCCCAGACCCTCTTACAGCCCCACAGAACCCACTGGGATTTTGCCTCCAAAATCCAATGGCAAGGAGAAAAAAGTGTGGAACCTGCTGGTGTATTTTCACCCTAATAGAGGACCTGCCTCAGTGCAATGGTTATTATTCATCCCCATTTATTAGAGGGGTGACAGTGGCAGCAAATCTGGCCCAGGCTCCTCTCTCCATCAGCTCAACTATGGGAGGGCACGAGGACGTGGCTCTCTCAGGAAAAGTGGGGAATGCAAACAGTTTGGAGGTTATCAGGGAAGACAAGAATGGATGGAGATGACGACAACGACACGTGTTTCAGAAATAAAACACGAACAGTTCCATATGATAAGCATATTAATTGAAATTAGTCACATAGTTAACAATGTGAAGAAATGCAGGATCATTTCATTTTTGCCTTTCAGCCTCATGAATGTAAAATGTGCTTGTAATCTTAATACTATTCAGGAGACAAAGCAGTCTTTAAAAATCACACTTCACAAGACTCAAGGGAAAATAAGTTACTAATGAATGGTATTTACAGTTGCTTCATTTAAACATGCTTTCCTGGGCTTTGCAGGAGTTACTGCATTAACTCAAAGAATTACAAGAAAGGCAAAACATCATTTTCCTCCTATTAATTTGTTTCTTGGTTCTGAAAAGAGAAGGCTACTAAACCTTCCACAAAATATGACTGCCCAAGCAAACACCCATGGCCATCAGTGAACTTCTTGAAAAGTGACCCCCAAGAACCACCTGGGGTGGAACCATGCACGGTGTTGCCTCCTGGATTAATTCGTATTATATAAACTGAGTCTGAACCCCCACACAAACACACAGACCCCACTATCAATCAGGGCAGGATAATGTATTTGTATCTTTGGTTTATACAGCAAACACTGACTATACCTGGGGTTTTTGAGGCTGACTCAAGAATTTATTGGAAGGGGAAAAAGGGCACAAGAAAAAGGGCCGGAGACATGGATGTTTTTAGGCTTCAAGTTATTAATTCTGCACCCACACTTTGTGTATTTCTGCATCGTGAAAAAACTGAATTTTTGTCTTACAATTACAGTTTAAACCAATAAAAATGATCTTTTATTTTCTATAGGAATTGCACCGTTTATTTTTTACCAACAATAGGAAGATATGCAAAAATAGCCCTTAAAAGAAAAGGGGGAAAAATGATCTGCTTTCTCTTTAAAGCCATGAACAATAGAAGGTCACGTGCTGCAGTATCCTATCATTCAGCACATTAATAGCTGTGCTAGAGTAATTACACTTGTGGTATTTTTGCCTCAAGTGAAATTCTGAAATAAGAGGATGGAAATTATGATACTGCTGATAAATATTAATAAGTGAACTTTTAATTTTTTTGCCACAATATTCAAAATGCTAAGCATCTAGCTAATGCTGAAGCAGCCTGATATGTGTTTGCCTCCAGGGACTATGATGCTTTATGCACTTAAGAAAAAAGTTTAACGGAATTAAAATTTAATATCTAATTAGAGCAAGGCTAATATATTTTGAAATGAGTGGGGAAGACACACGCCTCTGTTGCATATTTGCTACAGTCATTAATCTTACCTGTAAAGCAGCATTGAGAGGTGTGCAGTAGGTGTGGCTGGTCTGTATGTTTTTAATAAGAGAAGGGTTACTGCATAAGAAAAACATAAAAAGGAGAGTTAAATGCAACCAACTTCTGTGCGAGCGTTTCAAGCACGTAATGCTTCCTCCCCCACCAGAAAACTAGAGCTGAGACTGGTTTTCCACATGAGTTCTCTTTCGTTTCTTTTTTTTTTTTTTTTTTTTTTTAATTTAAAGAAAATATCTGAGTTTTCAGCTATGGTTATCATATTTGCCTTTACTAAATAAGGAACATCATTATCTCTTGACGTTACCTCGCCATGTGTTCTACTACCCTGCGTTAGTGGCACATCTTGGCATCTCTGCTCATTTTAGCTGTGTTCAGGAGAAATTCTCCAGTTTTCGTCGTGTCTGGGAGCCCGTTACCACGTGAAGGTCCATCGTGGGGAGGCAAGGATCAAAAGCATCACAGGACATTTTAAACTCTGCTTCATCCAAATGACTCTCCGAGTCGCTGGCAGTGGAGTCTCTCCCAGTGGAGGGGAAGGAGTCTCTCCCAAAGGAGGGGAGCACCAAGATGAGAGAGGATTTGTTTGATCCATGTCATTTCCTGCCACGCCCGTGAGGGGCTGCCCACACCACTGCCCCAAGCAGCCCATGGGCATGAAGGCTGAAAGGCAGGTGGCCCAAAGAAACCACCATGCTGCCCTGAAGGCCATTTTTAGTAAAAAAATATCCTGGTGTGCTATTTTGGACTCTTATTTTTGTCAACATTACATAAGGGGCCAGATTTTAGGAAAAGGAATGGGGACCACATGGGCTCTCTCTTTAGGAGGCATCCCAATATCACTGGTTCCATCAGGAGATTAAAAAAAAAAAATTAAAAATCATTAAAGAGAAACTAGGTAGAAAAATGCCCATGCAAAATATCTCCCAGAAGTTTTATCACTCACTGGGCATGTTTTTATTTTAATTTTATTCACGTGGGAATGAATTATGATGAGCAGAGTCTTAACTGAGCTCCTTGCACAGGGACCAGCTATGATCAGTTGTCCAGGAGAGATGGCCTTCGAGTAAAGGTCAAGGAAAATCCCTCTGGGAAGCCCAGGAGTATTGATGCAAGGTTGTTGTAGGCACACGATGACCTGCTGGCCATCTTTACAGCTGGTCTCACTGCATTTTCAAACACTTTAAAGTGAATTCAGCATTTTTGTCTTGTAAGTACCTTATTTTTTCTGATTAAGAGTTGCAAAACAGAGCATACAATTGAAAGCAAACGAAAACATTAGAAGTAAAACTTATCTAAAACCTTTCCTGGCATATATCTGTCTTCCTGACACGTCTACAGCAGTATATCTGTGCTAGCGTGGATAATTATCTTCGTCTACATTGCTCTATAAATAAATGCTTTAACAAACATATCAGAGTAGAGTTTTTACTACAGGCATTTGGATTATCAGAGTAGGACACACAAAATACACATAACAACCAAAAATTTAGTTTCTTTAGCAGCAAAGGTGATGACACTATATTGTGAAATGCAAGTCTACATGAGATGGGTAAATCATGCAAAGCAAAGCAACAGCAGAAAAAAAAAATTAAAGCAAGTAAAAGCTCTTACTGTGCAACAAGCTCGCCAAAGTTTTCATCAGGGCAGTATTTTCGAGGACGGCCTCGTTGAATATGACGGCCACGTTTAAACTCTTCATCATCAACAGTCCAAAAGGACCCAAACTCATCCTCTACTCTGATAAAGCACTTATGCAGTGAGAGGTTGGTGCGAATGGCACCCTGGGACAAGAGCAGCAGCAAAGGAGATGAAGTGGAAACAAAGGGACACGGGATCGGGGACAGAACAGACATCAAATACAGGGAAAAGGAAAAAGAAAATAAAATGCAATAAGCATAAGCAAATGGTTTGTGAGGGTTAATATGCATTGCCACCTAAAAGCTACTAGCATGTGATGCAACAAACACCAAGCAAGCAGGGTCAGGGTACTGGTGGGCATACAAACAGTAGTGATGAGATGTTTGTCTTGGTTTCCCTTAACTGAGACAATGCGAAACCACCTGTGGTTGGTCTAACACCAGCTAGCAGCCAAAAGCCTCTACGTTAAACTGTAAGCATGATCCGAGCTAGGCTAAGAAGTTCAAACATGGTGGACATACCCACTGATCTTTTGTGGCCTTCGTTTTTGGAACTCTAGTTCATCCACTGTCCATACTGCCCCTTTAACGTTTTCTACTCGCACAAAACACTTGTGAAGACTAAGATTATGACGCACTGCATTCTGCAGCAAGTATAAAAGAGAAAACATTCAAAAATCTTCTATGAGAAAATGCTCATCATTGTCCAAGAACAGCAGCAGCACAGTCAGCTTGACAGTTCTCATTTTGCAACGTTAAGCCCCTTCCCCTCCCCGCACCCGCTCGCTTTCCCCGGCTCTTTACATCTTATTTTGCAAAGACAAAATAAATATGAAAGCTTAAACCCAAGATTAAAAATTCACATTATTCTTATCAATTATCCCCAGAGTGACTGAGAACAGCCACAATTTTAAGCATGCATGTTGTAGAATACAGCACATTTCGTACAGAACACAAGAGGAACATTGCTTAGACTTTTTCAAAACAAATATATACGCCCTGCAAAGAGAAATTTCTCCCCTCCTGGAAAAGAAAGCAGTTAGAAAGAACAGAGAAGATTTTATGTAAGTACAGTCGACTGGATTTAGCTGTGAGGCGCAGGAGTTGGTGTTGCTGTGGTTTCCCACAGCTGGGCTAATGTGATTCAGGTGCTGGACCTCCCTCCACACCCACAGCACGGGCCGGGGGCTCGGCAGCACCCCGCCGGCCGGCCGGCACCAACTCCTGCCTCCACGGCTTGCTCTTATATGGAAGTTGGCTCCTATTTCTGGCAGACTACTGTAGTGACTGATCTGAGCCTCTGCCAAGTGAAAACATGAGGAAGGCTCTCTGAAACAAAGTGCTAATATCCCCACAGCTCATCACCCAGAGGGACCCATGCTTGTGGCATCTGAAGCCCGAATGTCCACCCAGCAGCTCCATGCTGGGAAGGATGAGCATGGCCAACCCTTCCAATGTGCTGAGACACAATGAGACACCACACTAAGGTATGGCAAAGCTGTTGGCTTTTCTGCTCCTGCTCCAGGGTGCCAAGAGCCTTGACCCTCCTCAAATGGAGTTGCTATGCTTCGTCCCTGTTTCAGGAGTTTCCTGAGCAAATACCCTGCAACAACGGTTGGACCTGATGGTCTTAAAGGTTTTTTCCAACCTTAAAGACTCTATGGTTCTACAAAGCCATTGTTCATGGAGTTCACAGGAATTTGTACATGGAGCTTGTTCCCAGCACCGCTGAAAGGGGCTTGGGAAACAGGAAAAACAGAAGAAACCATTTGCTGAAAATCTGCAGGCGAACAAACTCCATCCTCACTGGCACCATTGATTCAGTCAATCTGGTTGACTCGTTAGCAGGCACAAAGCCAGCCAAACACATGGCCTGGGTCTAGGCAACCAGGAGACGACAATTTTTTTCCTTCCAACATCATCCTCTTCTTTTTTTTTTTCATGAACATGGGGTCTGGATGGTGAAAGGGAGATGTGAATGTCTAAATCACTGTGCAAACAAAGGGTAGCACAGAGCATTTGTCATGTAAATCAGGAGGCGGTGGTGTGTGTTCTGGGAGGGGAAGGCAAAGAGTCTTCTGCTTCAATTCCCTGCCACGTCTGGTGTAGTCCCCACACTCCCACCCTGTAGGATTGGAAGATCTGGGGTTTGAATTGCCTTTGGTCAGCAGATGTTCGAGTGCAAACACATCTTCTCTCGCTGTAGGTGCCTGATCCAGGCACTTCAGCCTTTCCACACTTCTGCCTCTGGACTGGTGAAACAATAAACCCTGAATATGCTTTTCCTCTCAGCAAGGAAGAAATCTAGCAGAAAGTCAACCTGTCCAACAGGCCTGCTTCCTTCTGCCCTTATTTTCTTCTCTCTGCTCTTATTTTTTAATGGTTTTTTTTTTTTTCCCTTCCCACCTCTTCCAGATCTCAGTACTGTTGACATTTTTTGGCAAAATCCCTGATTTTGAGGTGGAGGAAAAACATGTAAACGCCCCACACCTTACGAGCTGAAATCAGCCAGCTCAGCAACTGCTGGTGGGTGCTGCACTAGTGCAACCCGACACAGGGCTGCCGGCCCACATCTGGGTAACTCAGGCAGTTTCCTGTGAAAATGGGAACACTGTCAAGTCTGGAGCAAAATGTAAGAATAATAACGCTATTTCCCCCAGTGAAAGCTGATCTTGTGGCTCATGCAGCAGTTGATCAAACGCACACGGCAAAGGCCAGCGAAGGGAGTCCTCAAGAGTTTGTAAATAGCCTCTAAAGACAGGGTTGAGCAGGAATGTTTGTGTTTTTCTTAAAAAAAATTAATACTGGAGGAATGCTTTACAGAGTGTTCTTGTTCTCTTGAAGTCCATTTCCAAACTGATGGTTAAGGCTGAGGGACAGGGCTCTTGCTGGATATGTTGAGACAGAGAAGTTGAATATTTACGAGACATCCATGAAGTGCTGCCCTCATTTTCTCTTTTCCATGTGATCACTTATTTAAGAAGTTCATGCCAAAAAAAAAATTTGTTGTGTTTCCCCTGCCTCTGGATACTTGCTATCTAACAGTTTTATGTGAACAATACCCCAACGTGTCAGAGCCACACCTGCAGCCTGTGCCTCATGGCTGTGACTCAGTGCCAGCAAATTACTCCAAAAAATAAAAGCAAACAGACATTGCTTCTGACCTGTCAGAACCAGTTCACAGTGCTCCCCCAGCAATCAGCTTAACAGAAAAATTAGGAGCTATTATTGTAAGATTATATATTTACCTTGTTAAAAATATTTGTATGCAAGCCACTTTTGCAGAAAAATTACCCTGAACGTGCCTGAATGTAGTAAATGAAAGGGTTTGTTATTTTAATAACTGCTCAGGCTCTGCCATACTGCATTTTGGGAAAGAGGTTCATTTTTTAAAGGTCTTTTTTCTTGCACTATTCTGTGTTTTTGAAATAGGGCTCAGGGAAGCTTGTCCACACCAAACCCTGACCCTAAACTTGGGGAACAGTGACCCAAATGCCCCCTAAGCATTAGCTGAAGGTGAGCACAAATCAGCACATATATATTCAAATTATTCTGATTCTGCAATTAGCCCCTTGTGCTCGTTCTGTGCCCTGTGGGCTTCCCATCATGCCAATCCAGAGCTGCATTTTCATCCCTGCTGTTCCTGGGGGCTGGCAGAAATCTGAGCAGTTTCCAGCACAGAAACCTGCCCTACTCCAACCAGTTGTCTACTTTGCTGGTGCTGGTGGATGTGGGGGTGAAGTTTTTCCTTCTCATTACATTACCTGGACACCTGCAGAAGGTCAAGGTGTCCAAGGAGGGGTCTCCAAAAGGTGCCTGCCTCCCTGGGACACACAGTGCCCTTCTACAAGCCTGAGAATCTGCAGCTCAGCCTCTCTGCTGCTCTTCTGTATCTGCACTGTCTTCTGGGACTGGATTTTTTGGGATGCCAAAAGCTAATTCCCAAAACTAGGCTCACAGGAGATACAGCCAGGACTGCCTGCTGCCTTCTTCCACTCCTCCCTTCACTTCCCTTTGCTGCTGGAACTAAATAGGATTTTTACTTTAGCACCCACACCTGCAGCTGCTGAAAAGCCCGACTGGAACCACTCCAGCAGCAAAAGACAGGCAGGTCTAAAAGGATCTTAAATCAGGGAAAGTTAATTTCCTTTCTGGATAGTAAGGAAGCTGCAAAGTTGAACACTGCTCATGTTTTCCAACTGCAGGGAAGAATCAAAGCAGCAATCACAGAAAGTTTTCCTGAACTTAAGAGCTTCTAGACCAGGGTTGAAAATGTACAAAGTTGTGCTGGGATCTGAATGAAACAAAACCCATGCCACTAAAAACCAAACTAACTTCCAAGGACCATTTTTAGCTCCATCCGCTGAAGGAATTAATCTTAAATGCAGGCTGGGGCAGGAAAAACAGAAAGAGCTGATGGAACAGCATGTACAGGACCTATTCATGCTACCTGGTCATTTGAAGTTGTTTGAGAATGACAGAGTTGTCTGGATTAAGAGAGATTCCAAGCACCAGGGTACAGTTTTTACGGCAACACAACATCCATCATTTGAATCATTCATTTGTGATTGCACTGGATTCAGAAGTCAATAGACTATTAAAGTGCTATATTTAAAGTGAAAGAGTGGCCCCCCAAAATATAGAATAAAATTTACTCCCCAACCCTCTTATCTACCAGTATCTGTGACAGTTATCAAATGAAATTAAAGTGCAAAACCCCCAGTTTATTTCTCTTAAAGACATTTCTTATTGAGGAACTTGCTTCTTGCATAGAAAATTCAATAAGCTTCTGCTGTGTGATTAAAAAAAACAGAGAGGAAGTTTATAACAGCTTTTTATGTAGTTAAGAATCAATCGACTGAGGAAAGAAATCCAGTGATCTATAGATCCTAGGGAAAAAAAATGGTTGTTTTGATTAAAACCTGCTTAGCAAAAAAGACGAACAGCACATCTTCTACTGACATGAGAACTTTACCTTTTTTAGTTTGCTTTTTTTTTTAAATTTTCTAATACGTTCCGGCTGAAGAGCCCGAGTTTCCCTGCTCATAGCAACCACACAGAGGAACTCATGGCATAATCACAGAACATAAAAGCCAATAATGGGGATTCAATTAGTAGTTTTCAAAGGCAAGAGGAATTTTTTTCTGCCAAATATCAAATTGTTCCTGCAGATAAAGTACCCGGCGCGTGTCACAACTGCCGATCTGAATTTTTCACGTCCCCACATTGGGACAATTTGTGTCACCAGCAAGGTCTGTCTGTTCTGTACATGGTAGAGAGCAAAGGTAGGAGGTGGGCTCAGCCTTACCTTCCACGTCGCTGCGTTGCGTCGGAAGTAGGCGAACATTCGCGTGAACCAGTTGTAGATTTCGTTTAGTGTTAGCTGTTTTTCAGGAGATTCCAGGATGGCCTTGTGGAGCAAAGCGATTGCAAGATCAGTTACCAGCACACCAGTACAAAACAAGCTCACAGTTTTACTTTGCCAGATACACACAAAAAAAAAAAAAAAAGGAAAGAAAAGAAGAATGAAAAAGAAGAGATTTGGAGCAAAAAATCCAGAGGAGGGTTTTTCACAATGTGAACTAAGATTAATGGCTGTATTTAACAGTTCAATGGCAAAATTCAAAATGGAATTATCTAATTGTTTTGAGTTTTTATTTCTGTTTCCTTACAGAAATATTAATTTATTAGTCATTCATAAAGCAGAATCAAAGAGAAATGCAAAACATTTCACTAGCTGATTAAAGCTCAGTAATTATTTAGAGCTCAGATTAATTCTAGGGATCAGAGATTACTGTAGCTTGTGATAATTGACTTGCCATCTTTAAACAGGCTCATTTTCACTGTTGTGTGAAATGAATTTCCTAATAATCACATCGTATTGTAATACTTAATCAAAAGCAATTATGTTATATATTGCAGTTCTAAAAACCCTTATAGTAAAGGTTTGAGCATTTGAGCACGCTTACATACCAAAGGTTCGAAAATCTATTTAATCCAGCACATATAGGGAGATATACATTTTTTCCCTAATCCAGACGCGCGCGCTGGGCTCATCTTACCTGTCTAATTAAAGATGCATACGTGAATGGTGGTCTAACTTCCGCGTTCTTATAAAACTCTTGGTTCTGGGCAATATCTGCTAAATAAGAGCAGTTGTTCTGTTATCATCACAGCCTGACAACCACCAGGAGAGCACAGGGTGGGGGGAGAGCTGTGCCAGCAGAACCCCTTTTTGTACCTGAAGAGATGGGGACGTTGTATTTGTCCGAGTACCGCCTCCGGATGGGCCCGACGTTGTGCATGCTCGTGGTAGTGATGACCGACGGTCCCTGCGTGACGGGAGTGATGGGCGCAGTCGGGGTGGTGGGAGTATGAGGTAAACTCTGCGGGGACGCCTCGGACGCCGTCTTGGAAAGCGTGACACTCGATACCAGATTCAGCTGCAGAGGGAAGGATGAGGAATTTGTCACAAACAGCGTTTCTGGATGGTTTTAAGGGTTCCAGAGGAAACCCCTCGATATTGGAGTGTCCCTCGGTTCCGAGCAGACACTGCAGCTTCTGCACTGTGCTGCTGTAACATCTCCATTAAGAGCCAGCAAAGGGAAATAAATATAATAATTACACATATGCATTTCCAAATAGGTTGAAAAACCAGAGCAACGCAGCCTGCTGCCTAAAGAACAAATAATGAATTTTTATGTAAACCTTAATAGATCTCGCACAGTACATGATCATTTTAATATTTTACTTCAAGTTTCATTGTTTCACAGTCTAAACCCCACACCTCTCTGATTTCCATGCTATCATTATGCATGGCTTCTAATCAGTCTTCTTGGATATTTCATTGAAGGCACTAGGCTTAAAATAAAAGGCAAGACTTTCCTAGGGACATGCTAGGGAAAAACGCAATCTCTCTCCTCAGAATTTGGGCTTTTCTTTTTTTTTTTCCCTCTCTGTTCATCCATTTTAAAAGCAAAGCCCAGAGAAGGTTAACACTGGAATAATTTAATTAATCACAGTGCATGAAATACTGTGAGCATTCAGCCCAGCACAAGTGGCACCACTCTTGTTTTTTCCCCTCCTAGGATGGAAGGCATTGGTGTTACCTGCACGAAGCCTGGCCCCACTGGTGTGGCAGTGTGCCACAGCAGGCTGTAAAACACACCTGCCTCCAGGATTGGGTATCAAACCCAGCT
This sequence comes from Zosterops lateralis, assembly GCF_965231275.1. Lineage (NCBI taxonomy): Eukaryota > Metazoa > Chordata > Aves > Passeriformes > Zosteropidae > Zosterops > Zosterops lateralis. Next base: position 17,978,049 of record NC_139771.1, read on the forward strand.
CCAACCCAACTGTTTTCGATACACAACCCTATTTATATAACCAGCATCCACATTCCTCCCCAACCCTTTCTTTCTGCCCTACAACGTCCTTTGAAAGATGAAGCTCCATCCCAATAGGTCACTGCTGCTGAAGTATTTTAAACAAACAATCTGATCCCTTAACTGCAACATCAGAGAGGACGACTGAGAAAAGGGCTCTTTGACTACTTCCACATTTCTTTCCCTCAGGCAGTTTCACGAATAATACTGGTGAAATCCTGACCCCACTGAAGTCGGTAGCAAAATTCCTACTGAATTTAACAGGGCCAGAATTTTAAAACTTTTGTTTGTGATTAAAATTCCTTTTTTGCTAGACATTAAACCTTCTGAGACAAAGGCACATGATGCAGCTATGCCCCCAAAATCTCATGTTTATCCATAAGGCACTGTAATAATTTTCCTTGTATGAAAGTAACCAGATAAGAAAACTCCTATCAGCATCCCTCATATGAGTTAATAGCCACAAATAATGCTTCTTTTTGAAAATAATAGGATTTAACCCAAACAAAGGTAGTGGAACATAAAGAGCTGTAGTATTACAGAGAGGATACCAACACAAAAAGCCCATGGCCACATGAGAAAGGGCTCAGCTGAGGGAAGATAAATTGTGATTGCTTGTCCTTCCTGACAGTGAGAAGGAGCCAATGGAAGCCCCAGCCACAAACTCCTGGCACAGCCTGGATGCTGCTCCAAGGGAAGGAGGTGGTGAGCAGCAGACCTGTAAACACCCCCCTTTCCCTGCAGGTGCTTACAAATCACTCTTTGCCTTCCAGTGGGAAATATTTAACACTTTGTGGCAAAGCCAGGGAGCGTGAATCCAGAGAGGGATGGTGAAGGTGGTGAAATGCAGGTATTGATCCCTGCTCCAGCAAGAACCACTACCTGCAGTCTGGAGGTTTAAACTCTCCTGGTGCCATGCACTGCCACCATGTGCCACCCAGTCTGCTCATGGACTGGTCTGATTTAAGGACACTGATTAAGGACATATATACAGTAACGTCTCCCTGTTATCCATCTATCCATCTATTACATATGATAAAAGGACCAGTGATGATAATAATAGTGCAACTGACAGGTCTCACCATGAAATTAAATCTACTGTATTTTATCTCAGTTTCTAAATGGACATTTTAACAGTCCAATAACTGCAAGGAAATCTGCATCAATTTTAAGTGCCCTTCTCAGTGCAGGCTCGGCAGCCAGGCCCTCCCGTTGGAAAGATCACTGCTCCTGCTTCATCATTACGGCTCCCAACTACTCCATTTCAAAAGAGCCCCCTTCCTTTTTCAGCATGTAAAAACTTAACATTTAATCTGTTTCTACTAGGGAACCTTGAGAAAGGATCCACAAAGGTCAGCATTCCCTGCTTAAAGAATCTGAATCGAGTTAAATTTCTTTAGGCTTTTCAGCGTAGGTAGCGACGAGGAATAAACACAGAAGAGGACGAGCAAAGGGGGGGGCTTTAACAGGCTTGACAAATGACACTGTGATTCACACCCACTGCTGGGCTGCCACTAATAAGCTACAGAGGAAGCAGCCAATCTCAGCTAATTACCAGATAAAATTGTATTGTAAGGACTCTAATTAGGAGATGCTTATGGAGGTGATCTAATGATTAAACGCTGCATCCAAGTGACCCCACCATCAATGTGCAGTGGTGCAAGATGTCACCGGAATATTTTGTAGAAACAGTAATTTTATTTCAAGGAGGGGAGGCAGTAATATTTGTAATAATGGCTATGAGGTAAACTAATTAAAAGACAGTTCCTAAAGGAAGACTGTGGCTTTGAGCAGCTGTGGCCGTTCCAAAACAAAGTGCCAAATCTCAACAGAGGAGCTGCAGTCAAGTGGAAAATTTCTGCCTGACCTCTGCTCTCGCTATTAATTTGCAGGAAACCTAATGACACATATACATATTCCCACAAAATTGTTCTAATTGCTAATTTGCCAAAGGAGCCCAGTTTCCAAATTAAACATGACTGCAGTCTGTGAGGAAAGAGAGAACAAAAAGCTGGAACGCAGCGAGTCTGCCGCGTTTCACCTCCGACGACCATTTGCGAGCCTGAACCAACAAGTTAATGAAACACGACCTTGTCCATTGCTAGCGAAGTTTTTCCGTTTTCCGTGTTTTATTTGATGACACTCTCCTCTTCCAGCTGGGTTCCCCAAACCCGAGCCAGGGTGAGGGAGGAGAGGGCTGCACTCCCTCCGCAGCCTTTCGCTGCCGCTTCCTTTGTTGCGTCGGTAGCGCCAGGGCTGAAAAATCGGTTGTGAATTAGAGCAGAATAACAAATTATGAATGGTGTTGGTTTTGTTGCCATCTTGAATTATTAATCTGAATGGTAAACTATTAAATCTTAATATTGGCGTCAATTAGAAACGTGGAAGCGGCCGTGGATGACTGTGCAGGGCAAAGATCAGGGAGGGACTGGGCTGGGAGGGTTTCTTTTCCTGATGGAAACTCTACATGGTTTCTCCCTGTTTGCATTTGCTATTTAAAAACAAGTTACTATGATTAGAAAAGTTGTTCGCATTGGTATTTTGTACACAGGCTGTTTCCCACATACCGTAATTTTTGGATGAGTATCACTGCTGGTAAAAGGGAGGGAACCAGAGTGAGCACTTGAACAAGCAAGAAACTCTTGCACTGCAGCAACGCACAATGTGGGCACTCACAGAGTACACCCCTGCACCAAGGAGTTAAAATGTTTTCACAATATTTGTCCTGGGAATGAGGGGAGGGAGGATTTCCTCCAGCCTTTAAAAAACAACCAAGCCCAAAAATAATAATCATAAAAAAACTAACAGAAAACACACCAAATCCCACAACAGTTTTAAGTCCTAAAATTCTGCAAATTCAATCACTGAACTTTGTTGATTGCTTTGTTCAGTTTTGGTTTTTGAGAGTATTTCCTCATACTGTTTTGACTTGGTCATTCATAACCACCATAATTGTCTCAGCGTTCAATATCCTGCTTAGGACTTTATTATTAACCCTCCCTTTCAAGAAATAGTAATTTCTCCCTATTAAAGATGAAAACTGAGTAATTTGCCTTTTTTTTTTTTTTTTTTCTTTAGATATAAACAAGGCAGAAGAAGTAACCCATGCTACTACCCAGTTAAAAAAAATTGATTTCCAGTTAGTGGCTCTTCCACTAGGACTAAGTCTGATTTCTTTTTGTGTAAATATTTTACATGACAATAGCAGCTGCACATAAAGTAGCACTGAAACTCTTTTAAAAAAGAAAAAAAAAATGTTTCTAAGGGTCACAGTGAGGCCATACCCAGTGACTCCCCTGCAATGGGTGCTGCTGCTCTGGGCCCAGCTGGGGCTGAGGATTTACCTACACTGAGCTCCTGGGACTGAAATACTTTGGAGAAGAAACTCCTTTTCCTGACATTGTGGATGAGAGAGAGAAAATGAATACTGGGCCTAAAACTTTGTTCAACGCCGTGTCTTCCCCTCTCCCTGTTGCAGCCTGGACACATCAGTGTATTGGATGCAGAGCCTAGCAGGCAGCAATCACTTAGCAGGTGTTGTTATTGGCAGGAATACTAAGGAAACTGAAGCTGAGGAGTGAGACTTAATGAAAACCAGTATATAAAAACAGCTTTTGTTGTGCTTGAGAATCTCTCTTTATTGCTGCATATCGTTATTTTTTCAAACTATAAAGTACGGCTACAACAGCTAAAATGCTCAGTCATTACCTCAACAGTTAAAAGACTTTTTTTTTTTAATGCTTTGTTATTACAGTTGCTAAAAACAGTATTTCAAAACAATCATAACTGCTATGGTTATGGTAAAAAAAATACATTAAAGAAGGGATATCTAACAGTGCATCTTATTTAAAGTGCCAGAAGGGCCTTTAAAAGTTTTCTGTCTATTTTTAAAAGATGGTTATAGCACCTAGTATGAAGAATTACTTGTTGGTTGATGCTTTTTCCTTCTCCTTCCCTTCCTATGAACTTCAACACAAGTTAATCCTCCCAGAAGAAAGCACACTTCCATTTGAACCTATTATGCTGATGGCTAACACTGATGAAAACAGCTTGTCAGGGGGGGTACCTTAATAGCAAAACCAGGATGACAGTTCTTGAGAAATCACTGTTCCGGCTTTTGTGTTGTGGTTTTGTTTTTTTTACCTTGAAAAAAAGTTCACCTTACCAAAACACGTCACAGCTTATTCTGTCTCATGGCTTTGTTCTCACTTTACTCAGGCCCCTCAGTCCCACCAAAATAACACATGTAGCATGAACGGGAACAACGCTGCCTGCTCCAAGTGCTGAGTTCAGAGATAGCTTTGTTTTCTTTTAAACTGCTGCTGTTGAGCATTTTCATTAGAAAGCTGGGAGTTTTTAAAGGTGATCCTGAGCACTGCCCCAGTTCCTGGGATGCTCCCACGGACCTCAGAGCCCTTACAGTCTTGTCCAGCAGCACCAGACACCGGCAGCACCTCCCTGCCCACAAAGTCTGCCAAAGATTTGGGCCACCACCACTACGCCACACAGGAATGTGCTTAAATCTCATCGACTTTAGTAGGACTAGAGAGCTTTACTGAGCAGATGTCTTGGTGGGCTGAAATGCAGGGGCCACTCCACCACCCCTCCCACGCTTGAAATTACTGCAAAGAGCTAAAGACACTCAAAGGTGGGGATGGGATGGGATGGATGGACATGGCTAGATCAGACAAGCAACCCTTCCTCAGAACTGAGTGAGTTTTGAATTGATACACAACTATCAAGAACTTGGCTGTGGTTCAACCAGTCCAAACTGGTCCAATACCTCCTGCTCAACTACTGTCTGAAGCCCAGAAGGCAAAGATGGCACAAGTGGCCAGCATGGATTACACATGGCATGTGGTTACACAGATGCTCATATACCCTATTACCTGCCAGTAACAAAATAGTTTAAAACAAGCATTAAGATCCTTTAAGCAGAATAAAAACATTTCCTCAGTCATGAAAAGGCTGTAATTTTAAATCCCAACTCACTGCTATGTTTGGATTTGCAGCCGCTTTTTCCTTTAAAATCATCGAAGTACTGTAATATATTAGTTCTAACACACACCTTGCATTAGTTACATTGGCAGAAAAAAAAATTAATTACTGGATGTAAAGACTACTTTGCAGTGCAATAATGGTCATCAGATCTTTTTACCAAAGTCCTATCCCACTGAGTTAAAAGGACGAGGGTCTAGCAGAGTCTATGCAATGCCTGTGTATTTTTTTCACTAGGAAAGCACAATTTATGCAAAACACTATACTTCTACATTTTATAATTAATTTTCAAATGCTTCACCTATACATATTTTAATAATTCCTGATTTATCAGATGGTATCTATAATAAATTTTTCTATATTTCAATAAATGAAAAGAAGGCAGTTTCAATCCAACAACAGAGTGCCACACAATATAGGCCTGTCAGGCACCAATTTTTACTTCTAACATGTAAGTTAAAGGATAAGGAATTTATAATGCTGCCTGTGAACGAAACCACTTTTCATACACAAATGTGATCTTTTTTTTTCCAAAGGGTAATACAACAGTACATTTACATAAACTAATCCAAACAATCTATGTATTTGACAATGGCAAACCTCACACAGACTGCCTATTGTTGGTTTACATCTTGGAGTTCTTTATGTTGGCTTGTAACACTGCTCTAGCTGTCAAAGGTTTGACTTGGACTCTAAATAAATGGTTATAGAAGTGCTGTGCAGCGATATTGGACTTCTTTGCAAAAGAAAACCTGCTGTGTATGAATTCAAAAGCTATTAATTTTTCAGTCAAAAATATTCATGCCTATTTCTTTTAATAAAGAAACACTGTGCTGAGCAACTGAGAGATAATGTTGACTAGTGGTACAGAATTTTCAATAGAGCAGTTAAAAATAAATTTAGTAGGAGGTCCCCAACAAAGCTATAATTTTCCAGAATGTAAAACATTTTTAATACTAATCAAGACAGCCCTTTTTCCCCCTGCGTTCACTTCTTTTTTTTTTTTTTTTCCCCTCTGCTTTTCCCTGTTTATTAGCTGTTAACACTAATCTTCGCGGTGACACCGCCTGGTATCTCCGTAGCCGACAAGACCCGCCAAGAGCCTCCTGCCCTCGGCGGCCCGGCATCGATCACGGGCTGCCTTGCCAAACACCGCTCGCCCTCTGATGATTTCCTCCCTTTAGTTTGTAATCCTTCCTCCTGAGGGGCGCTGCTGTTATGAAAGGCCTCAAGGCAGAGTGCTTTGAGACTCCCAGATTATTCCGCTGTTTTAATTTTTAATCCAGTAAAGAGCTATGGAAACCAAACCTTCTCCCCGTCCTGTTGGGTCTACACGCTTTGCCAACAACGCGCCGAAGCATTTGCGTTCGGGCTGGGATGGATGTGAGGAACTAGAAGAATGCTATTTTTATAGACACTGCCAGTAGTTTTCTACTCTAGAGGGCTGGTGTCCACCGGACCAAGCAATTTTTAGGCATCTCAACAGCTTAAATGGAAGGGTTTGTACCTACCACTCAACTCACTCCAAAAAGGCAAGGAAATTTCCTGTTGACTTTGACATCTGCTCCACTGTTACTGAATAGCCTGCAATTTTCTATCTAGTAGCCTCCCTATGCACTTCTGCAGCCATTTATTTCCAACTACACGGAAACTGAGAAATCCTTTTCTAGTAAAAATGTGTGCGCGAAGTGTTTAATGATTTTATGTTCTCTATCTCTGTAATGTGTTCTGTTTCAGACATTAATTTTGTCTACCAACTGCATCTTGGCAGGCTACCATATTTGCTGGGTTAATAGTCTGACTCCTTTTTATTTCTATCACCATAAATCACACATATATGGGTGTGTGTTTGCTTTATTTATAGAAAAAAAATCAGTCAAAACAGATAAACCAATACTTTGTCATTATGCTGCATCATTGCATATTGATTAAAATTGCTGGTACTAACTATAGATTGTCAACGCTCAATTAATTTTCACACAATGACTCAAAGCAAAATCAAATAAAGCCAGTGTACCTTTAAATCTTACAAATCTTAAAATCAAGAAGCAAAGCACTCTCTCCATTTTGAATAATCATTGGAAGCTCCCAGGAACATTTTCAGCATTAAGAAGCTGAGAGAAAACAACAGCTGAAGAAGAGTCATTTCAGTCAGGGAAGGAAATGGGGGTTTTCCTGGGTTTGGGGGTAACCAGGAGTTTTCTTGGGCTGAAAAGCCACTTGCTTCCCCTACTCTCCCTTCTTCAAAGAGCAGTCTGGGGTAGAGGAGGTTTCCCTTCTCAGTTTCAAGAGTATAAAACCTGATACCGGGTAACTCTGATTATCATCAAAATGTGCAGTGAGAGTCACTTCTACAGTAAATGTCTGTCAGACTGGGAGAAAGCAAAATAAATATACTAAATATAATTTAATTACAACTCCTTCCTAACACTTCCTAAGATTTCATCCAAGTCAGACTGATGCAAAGTGACTTACATGAGGCCAGAAAAAGGCCCAAAGCATCGGCTTTGGAACCAAACTTGACTTTGAAACTCCCTGAAGAGAGAGGGATGACAAAACCCGGCTGCGCTTCCCATCTCCTCCCCACGCCCAGCTCTGAAATGGGCCAGGCTCCACAGCCTGGTGGGCTCCAGTGGGGAACAGAAAAGAGAAGTTTGTTGTAAGGTTTGGTTTTTGCTTTCAGCACAGTTCAATACTTACGGGCTGAGGGGTGGCTTTTGGTTCAGTTGACTTCACATGCAGGTGTGTCATCATGGCTTGCAGGCGCTCTTTATCTTTTGCAAGCTGGAAGAGGAGAGAAAAAAAAATATCCTCTGTTAGTCGTACAAATAAAACCCAGCCTCTGCTTATTCCTAATTAAACAGCTGGCACCGAGGCATGAGACAGAAGAGTTTTATTGCTGAGTAGTTTGGAAATTGTATATGGGCTATTCGTGAGGTAAAGTGAATGCGTGGTGCTGGGTGCCACCATTTCCCAAAGCAAAATGCATTAGCCCTTGAGTGAGAAGAGCTAGACCTGCTGGCACCAAGAGCTTCACTCCAGCCTTGACAGCTAAAAGACAACAGTGAATCATGTTTATTAACCAGCCCCACTCCAGCTCAGGAGTTACAGCAGAAGGAAAGCAAGGCAGAGGTTCTAGGATGTGTTTTCCTTCTCCCAGAGCACAGAACAAGTGCTATGGATGGGCTGTGGCCTTATGTCAACCACAGGCATTGTGGCACATGCAACAGGCACAGCCAGGGGTGGTTAAACCACATGAGGCACCTCCACAGGGCTCTGCAGCTAGCCTTGGGTCCAAAAGCACCTTGATTTGACTTGAGAAAGTGGCAGAGCCCTTGGTGGGTCACCCTGGGAGCAGGGGCAGGACCTGATGTGAGAGCTGCCAGCATCCCTCTGGCATAAGCCTGAGGGCAGAGGAGTGGGAAAGACTGCAAGCAGCAGTAATCACCCCAAAACACTCATCCCTGGGCACCCAATGCCACAGGATTTATGCTGTCATCCTTTCTCACAGCCACTTCAGGCCCAAGAGTTGGGGTGAAGCCTCTGCTCTCAGGGTCTCCTGTATTTTATGGTTGAGATTCACACAGCTGGAGTCTTGAGATCACTGGTATGCATCCTTAGCCTGGTCAGCTTCCCAATGCATTTCAATGCACTGGAAAGACACTAAATTTAATTATTTTTGGAAACAAGGAATTTTTTTCAATGTGTGAATTGTACTTTTTCCCAGCTGCTCTTCAAAAAAAAAAAAAAATTACTGTGGAAAGATATTAAGAATACTAATGAAAAAGAGGTGTTGTTAACCTGCCTACTGAAGATAAAGGTTGCTGCTTCCAACAGGACCTGGATCAGGTTCTTACAAATGCCAGTTTTTGCAGAGATGAGTTTTTGCTTTAGACAAGATTTCTGGTGCCAAGAGGAGAACTGTGCTCACATTCCAGGAAAACTTAAAACAACCTGCCCACCTTATCACCGTCATCTGTTTGGAGCAGTAAAGTGGAGCTAAGTGTATATAAAAGGAGACTTGATCATAAATCCCCACTCATAACCTTATGGCCAAGGTTGTCCTGCTCTTTGCAAGGCAAAGGGTTTGAGACTGTGCCATGATGGGATAAAACTTGGCACTGGAGTTTCCAAGACAGGAATTAAATAAAGGAAAAAGTGGTATCACTGCACTTTTCAAATGGCTCCTCTTCTTTTGGTCCAAAACCCTCAAATGGCAAGAGAGAAAACCTGACACCTACGGCAGGATCTTCTGCAATCTCATCCTGTTCTGAGCTGGACACTTCATGGGAGAGCTGAGGGCAATGACAGGCTCTTACTGCAGCGCTGCAGCAGGAACTTCTCCCTCTGAGAGTCCTCTGAGAACCTCTCCGGAGAAAGGAGAGGGCTCACCCTCAGCTGCTGCACTTCATACAAAAACAAATTAAGCCAAGAAATAGCTGTGCTCTCTCTCTGTTGTGCAATCCCTCATTCCTAGCAGTCTCCGGGCACACGGGCTGCTTTGGCGGGGTCATCTGTGCATTAAATTTTGGTCTGCAGGCTACTGCAGAAGAACAACATCTCGTAGCCAAAATAAATAAGAGGCAGGCACCTGAGAGCTTCCTGCCAGCCCTGGTGCGGCGGCAGGAGGGGATGGCACCCGGGCAGCACAGGGCACACCCTGCTGTGCTTCCTCTGGCCCCTGAGGGGAGGGAGAGGGGAAAAGGGGCACCTCCCTCCCACCGCCGGGGTCCTTGTTTGTAGTGTTTCCACTCCTGGTCTCAGCAATGCTTTTAGCGCCGAAATCTCGTGGATGGAGGTTATTAAAGATCCTCTCGACATTTCAGGCAGACACACGCTAGCATTTTGTCATAGTCTAGGAATTCAAACACTCACCCAGTTAGGCAGGAGTTTAAATTATGAAAAATAGAGGTCTCTCGGCTTTCAAAGCGCTGAAGAGAAGTTAAAAAATCTGAAGAATTTCTTTAAACTGTTTTTCCCTTGGGTCAGGAAGCAGTAGTGATATAAAACTAGAGTGTCACTAGTAGCCCCTCTGGTCAGTGGGGTCAAACAAAAGAAGCCATGGGGGATTGCCCAGCCACTGGTGGGAGCAAATTCTCACTGGTGGCAATCACTGGCGTGTAGAGGGTCCAGAAATGGGGATTAATAGTCAACAGGCAGGAAAATGCTCTTGACCTACTGATAATGTTGTTGGGCAAGGATAGTTCTGACATGGAGGTAAGAATCTACTCTGTACATGGGGCCTGAGGAACAACACAGTCCCATCTGAAGCTTCCTTCTTTCTTCCTATATCCATCTGGAAAGCTCTGCCTGGTGGGAGTTTTCAGACAGCCAATCAATTCTCCATGAAAAGCCTGATTCTGTGAGACTTCCTTCACCTCTGGATGCACAATTTGAGTGCCTAACTGTGGTTCAACCAAAGCAAGGTTGAACTGTGGTTCATCCAGAGCAAGGTACAAGCCTTCCAAGTGAGGACACAAGACACAAAGCCTGCCCTGGAGAGCTTGAATCCAAAAACTATACCAATAGGAAAGGGAGGAGAGGAAAGCACAGAAAGCACAGGCCAGAAGGGGCTCCAAGACAAAGCAGCGACCAAAGAGCAAGAGGAAAGGCATTAGAAACACAGATGATGGAGAAATTGTACAGGAGGAAAACCAGACAGAAAATAAAGGCAAGGATCGGGAATGGGAAAATGAAAACCCAGTGAGGGCATTCTTTAAAGGAACAGGAGAACACTTCAGCAGCAGGATTTTGGACAGACCAAGGACAAAATAGAAGGGAATGCAAGTCACAGGCAATGCAAGAGGCAGCCAAAACACAGCCCTCCCATTCTCTGCCTGGATAGGCTGTGCACTAGAAAGGTTTAGAATCCACTTTTCAAGAGTGTCAATGGGTGCTGCAGGAAAACAGACCCAAGCAATGAAAATGGCCAGCTGCCTTTGTTTTCTCCCATTGGAGACACTTCTCTAGACTCATCATAGGCCTGTTGCTATCCTGAAATGTTTTCCCACTCAAAGGTAGTGCTGCAAAATGGATGTCCTATTCCAGCTAACAACTATCTAAGGACAGGGGTATGTTCCTGTGTTTGTGTTTTACTCAGCAGCACAACTTTCACTATTTACAATGGCAACAAATGATCATGTCAAGATGGTTTAAACAAAGTGAAATGTGAGAAGATTTCTACCTTGCTGTGATTCTTAAAGTATGTTTGTGATGTAAATGCTAAGACCAAACTTCGAGATTTCTGCTAAGGGGCATTTGCAATCAAACACAAACCAAAGATTTGACCTTTTCTTCCCAAAATTTGAATTAAAAATTACTTTAGAAAATATTTCAAACGCTGATAAAACTACCCTGAGTAAAATATATAACAGCATAATCAACAACAAAAGGATAGCACTTGGGTCCATCACACTCAGAACTGTATAGGAACCTATATATTCATCCCTCAGCTGAAATGAATTTGTTTGGATGGAGCTGTACATGCATTAAATGGTGGGGAATGTAAATCTTGCCCTGGTGCTGGACCTTGAAGCTAGTAATTCCCAGCTGCACTGTAAGGCAAAGCTGCTCACCAGTGGTGCAGAGCAGGGGTAAAGGCTGTGGGTCCCTTTCCTCTCTACCTAACAAAACTCAGCCTCCTGTCATCACTCTGTTGGTAACTGCTCCACAGCCTGAGGATCAGGTCAGTGGTCCTCAGACCACATCACTGAACATCCCACTGCTGGGAACCACACTTTTGTTTTATTATGGCTCTGTGCAAAAACAGGCCACAGCCAGATAAACTAGAGACTGGAGGGCAAATCCTTCTACATAATTAGGGGCTTTTTTGAACTATCAGAGGACTGATACAGGATGAAAGGAGAGGGAGAAGAGGGAAGCTACAGGTAAATTTCAGAACTGGACCACCCTCTTCCTCCTCCACCTATCCTCGCTGGCCAATGCAGAGATGGCCTCGCTCTGTTATCAGCACTTCTGCCTAAATCAGACTTCCAGTTCATCCTACCTACCCTGCTCATACAATTGTTAAATGCAGAACTTTCTGGCCCTCACACCACTTTGAAATTATGGTCTTGTCTTGTGGACCTTATGTTGCCTTCCCCAGCAATGACTCTGAGCATTGCCAGCACTAAATGTGTGGGAAGCTGTAACCATAAGTCATTTAGAGCAATTAGCAGAATGCACTGCTGATAAACCTCTCAAAAATATTGGTATGGATTTAGGGAGAGGGGGGGGAACCAAGTATCTCTGTCCTGTCCCTGTCTAACACAGGGCAACCTCCTGCAGTTGCAGGCACAGCCATTCCCAGGGACTGTGGGAGAGGAGGATTACTGATTTTCAAGCTGACTATAACTGAAGAATCTAGATTTACCTTCAGCCTTAATATTACTGCACCTTGGTGAAAGATTATCTCATATCTCAGTTTACCAGGAAGACTGTAGATTTTTATTTTTCTTTTCCTAATTCCCGAGAAACTTGTTAAAATAACAGACCATTTCTCATAACATTTTCTGCAAGACTCTGATATTTTATGACTGGTAGTTTGATTTTTATAAAACTTGTATTAAAATAGTTTATATTGCTTCAGCTAATAGTGAAAGAGTGTCATGACTAGTGTGTTCCTGAAAGTAAAATTTAGGAAATATATATGAAAGAAAAAGGGTAATTTGTAAGATAAGAAGATAAAAAGCATTTTTTAAAAATGCTTATCTTGAAAAGTAACAACAAGAAGTTTAAGTGTGGTTTTGCTGATTTTTCTCTCCAACTATTTGAAGCTATAAATGACTTAACTCAGTAAAATTCCAAATGTAATTATCTTCTGTACTTAGCCCAAGGCTTTCCATATATCTCTACACTGCTGTCTTGCATACAAAATAGGTTTTTCAATAGCTGGTAACTATATAATGTACAACATTGTTTTAATTTCCCCTTCTTTGCTAACCTCTTGCCTAGACACAGACACACTGTCACAGCCACCCAGCCAGAGCAGCAAGGTGCAGGGAGACAGAAAGGACTCAGAAGCATTTGGAAAGGCAATTACACAAACAGCTCATACCTTTGCATCACAATCAATACATTCCAATTTACCCCCTTTTGGCAGTTTACAAAAAAAATATTTGCTACAAATGGGAAAAAAATAGTAACAATAATAGTAATAATAATAATAAAACAACATGGAGAGCATTAGTACACGAAAGACCACCAAACAAGCCAGTCATGCAGTGTTTGGAAATAAACATCAACCATTTCCCCTGTGTAGCAACAACTCCAAATGAAGGGGACCACATTCCCCTTGCCCCCCTCCAGCCCCCTGGGTGGGTATAAAAGCATTAGATACAAACTGATGGCTTTCCAATCAGTCAGCCTGGTTAAGTTTCCTATTTCTTTGCAAGTTACGGTTTAGGAAAGAGGAAATGAAGCTGCAGTTTCTTTTCATGGTTTTTAAAACTACCACAAGAAGGTTTTGAAAGCTGGTTTTCAATCACAGGGGGAAAAGCAGAACTCATTTTTTATTGCTGTCGAGAATTGGATTTGATTAATACTGAGGTAATATTAAAATAAATTTTATTTTACCTGTAGCTCTAACTGCTGTACAACCTGCATTTGTACTCTACATTGGGCTGTACTTCTATCATCCAGCGCATGCTCACTGTTGAG